>NC_092054.1:141462416-141582335 GCF_003086295.3 Arachis hypogaea
CATTGGGACAAACAAAAGCTATGCCAAAGTTATTATTTTAAGGGACACACTTTAAATAAGTAAATAAATACTATAGTACTATGTATGTACCATAAGTCCTTTTTATGATTGGTGTCCAATGACCCCCAGCACTCTTAAAATGAGAGAAATGTCAGCAAGGATGCCTTGTTTGTTACTACATAAAACCAATCAGCTTTCATATTCCCCACCCCCATCCCCCAACAAATAAATAAATAAATAAAAGAAAAATAAAAAATCACACTGAGTATATGCCAATATCCAACCTAGAGAAACTATGACATCACTAACTGAATAGCAATATGAATTCAAAAACATGTAGACTTGTGGAGACTTATTGTTTTGAGTAGCAATACTCTATTGCATATGGTTTCTCTGTCTAATTTATATGGTGTCACCTCAAAAGGTGAATGAAATTTCCATGTCACAGGTGGTGCAACAAATTAAAACAACTGGAGCCACAGTGATGATGAAAATATTTGGAAAGTGGAAACATTTATATGAAGGAAGAAGGAAGCAGATTCCACCTATTAAGAGACAACTGGACCCAAGAAGTTATAAATAAAACAATCCAAAAGGTGGTCATTTTTTTTCAAATACTTACTTTAAATAAAGGGACCATATCTTTAAAAGGTGATCCTCATATTGGTATCCCTTTCCCTCAATCTCAAGTATACAATGTCCATGCCTTTTCTTAAGAAAGCAAGGCCCAACATTATTGCATATCCCTTCAAAATAATAATAATAATAATTGAACAAAAAACAGGGGTAAGATAGCTAGAACCTAGCTAGAATAACTGTGTTCCCAAAACAACAACATACATCAATGGCCAGAAGAGGCAAAGACACAGAGATATAGCTCCAATTTATCTTGAGCAATTTATGGTCTTACAACTAATTACAACATACATGCGTGCGCACACGCACACACAAGGATAGAGAGAAAGAGAGAGAGGAGAGGAAGAATAAATCTCAAACACTAGCAAGTGTTGAAGCTAAAGAACAGAACAAAGGAGAGGAGAAAGTAAAAATGTAAACCCAGTGAGGGAAAACAAAACTCTTGGCTACATATACACTAAGAGCAAAGCCGTCAACCATCCTTCAGCATGCAATGGAGTTTGACCCAAATTCGGAAGATGACCTTTGCTCAATTTGTGATTTCAGAGTACCGCATCGAAAAGTGGATTTACATGAACTGGTCTCTAGAAGTTTGACGGGCTCTCTATATGCCTCTTCTCTTCATCTTTAACAAGATCGTCCGGAATAAGACAGGTGATGCTATCTGTAGCATCTGCTCCACCACCCTCGGATGGAAAACTGTCCTCTTGCATCACATTAGCCCCATGGTTGTCTGGGGTTCTCAATGGTAACCCATTATCACCCATCATACAGAGATAATGGGGGTTCTCAATGGATTCTGCGCTGCGATGAGGTCGTAAAGCAGAGCTGAATAAGGGTTGCATTAACCGCTTTCTCTCAGTAAATTCCCGCAATGATATTCGACAAACTGGACAAGTGGAATTCTGCTGCAGCCATAAGTCTATGCAGGTCACATGGAATGAGTGTCCACAGTAGGGGAGGATACGCAGAATGTCTTCACCTTGGTACTCCGAGAGGCAGACTGTACACCTGCATATACAGATAAATTAAATATCCATAACCAGGAATAATGACTGAATCCCTTTTTTCAGACATGACGAATTTCATCAGATGGCTGTTCATGTTGTGTATCCTTTAAGAATTAATGAAAAAAAAAATATAAGGTGTAACCACCTTTACAACAATAATGTAAATTTCCAATATGGTGAACAAAGTTACCAGATTGGAATAATCTTTTAGCCCATAATTTAAGAGCTAGACACACAACAAGTACTTGATGATGCTAATAATTTTTCACTTATCTCCCATGCTTAAGTTACATTCACCTCTCATTATGAGATTAATGTATTTCTCTCCAACAAAGGGAAAGAAAACCAGTAAACGACTTGTGTGTGGTTGAAAAAGTAGGATAGTATAATGATAAATCTTCCTGTTTTTTGGAGGGTGGGGGAGGTTCATGAAGATAACCATAAAGTAATGTTCACAAAAACTGAACCAAATAAACATAATTATGAACACGAGCAAAATTGAAATCTAAGAGTCCTGAAGTCTTTTGAAATGTCATGAAACAGAAGGTTACAAATGATAAGCAACAATTGAAGTACTGAACAAACTTGTAACACTATGCAGACTCAACAAAGTCGTGAAGGCACCATCTATTACACAGTTTAATTAACTACTAGTTCAAACATTTATGTTTTTAGCAGATAGCTGTTGGTTTAGCTAAATTTGAGATGCAGGCACTACTAAATTTGTACAACAGATAGTGGTTTTCTTACCTAGTTGACTTAATGATAGATACTGCGGTCTAAGAAAATGCAAAACGAGTGGAGAAGGATCACTTATAAACAAAAGAGAATACAAACTGCGCAAATTACAGGGGATTAAGCTAACATGAGTCATGACATGAAACTACAACAATAGATGGACTAACAATGGCAGCAACTAAGCCTTGTGGTCAACTATGTAGATCAAACGACACCAAAGTACCCTCCGATCATAAAATATATCCATCTTTAAACTACTTATATTTTAATCTTTCGATCTAAAGTTTTCATAGGTTTCGCTACCTTTAACTACAGAACTTCCCCCATTTGATCCACTCTTCCTATCTAGAGCCTCAACAAGCCTTCTCTGAACATGATAAGTAATTTACAGAAACAGATAGATGAACATACTGAGAATTTTCTTCAGCAGAAAAGAACTTGTCACTGAACTTCTTTGTTGGAAATTTAGCTACAGCTGTGCGTTCAAGACCATGCCAACCCCGTTCCATCTAAACACATGAAAATGTCCAATTGCTAATAATAAACACAATGCAAATAAAAATAACCATACCCAGTGCTTCTAAAAACTCAACTACAATAATTCACATAGCTAAGCAAATCCGAACACATCAAAATAAGATTAACCTTATCTTATTTGATTTCAATTTCTTCCAATAAATGATGTTGAAAAGTGAACAAAACTAAGAGTAAGAGAATGTGCATCACCATGCTAAGATTGGATCTGGAAGCAATGGGAAAGGATCTCCTTGAAGCATTCAAGTGGATTCGAGCACAGACAAGCCTCGTGCACACGAACACAATGAACATGGTGCTTACCGCAAACCCAATCACAGTCATCACCAAGTTGAGCCCAGAAGATATCATCGCGATCAAAGTAAAAAAAAAAAATCAAAACTTTTCACTCCCCAAATCGAGAAACGCAGCCCTGAAATTCAGATTCCAGAAAGAAAGGAAAAAAAATTAAGAGTGAGGAGAGTGTGAAGCAGAAAGAGGCTTCGACGAGATCAGAGGAATGTGAAGTGGGTAGGGTTTTTGCATGAAGGGAGCTGAGAGGGGAATGGAATCAAGGAATGCGTGAGAATTGGTGGAAGTGTTGGATTTTGTTCGGAGTGAAAGAGTGGGTGTGAGAGAGAGAAAAAGGGAACCCTAGAAGTAGAAGAAGGCATGGTGAGAATGAGAAACAAGAGCTGCATTGCATTGGGATTTGGATTTGGATTGAAGTTTAAGAAGAAGATGAAGTTGATAGATTCAGTTGCTCTTCATTTTTAATGCTAACATCATCATCATCATCACCATGCCCAGAATTTTCTTTTAGATCTAACTAAGTCATACTTTGTAGCTTGTAGTCTACTTATTTTATGAATTTTGCTGACAAATCTGTTTGTTAATTTATCTATAAATAAACACATTTAGAATATTGATTTTGGTTTGTGCTAATAGTGATAATCATCGAAAGGGAAAAAAAAATGTTAAAACTGTTGTGATATGAATGTCATTTAATGATATGTGATTTTTTTTTTTTTTTTAATATGGATGGTGTCAGTTTTTTAAGAGTGAAAAGTTTAAATTCTCAATATGAATTGAATTTAAAAGTTTGAAAAGTAACTCTTGTAATAGAAGTATAATCATAGGTTAAAGATATAGATATACAAGGACAGAAAAAAGAGTATTTATATATATATATATATATATATATATATATATATATATATGTATGCTACAACAATATATGAGTGAATATATATGATGAATAATTGCTATTATATTTAGATAATAATATTAATAAATATTAATATTAATATTTTTTATTTTAGATTTATTTATTTATTTATTTTATAATACGTTATTAGCACAAATTTCTGATTAAAATTTAGTAAGATTCAGATAATATATTTTTATTATGTTAAAGTTTTTTTATCTTAAATTTAATACTCTTGATATATCTGGAAACAATTACTTATCATGGATATTGGATGCCGAAATTCATCTTGATTCAATGGATCTTGGAGATACTATTAAGACTGAAAATAAAGCATGTCAAAAGGACAAAGCCAAAGTTATGATTTTTTTCGTCGTCATATTGACGAAGGATTAAAAAAATGAATATTTCATATTAAAAGATCCTACAGATCCGTGGGAGAACCTTGAAGAAATGTATAATCATAAAAAAATAGTGATACTTCTTCAAACCCGATATGAGTGGACACACTTGTGTCTACAGGATTTTAAATCCATAAATGAGTACAATTCAGCAATGTTTTGAATTATCTTACGAATGAAATTATGTGAAAAAAAGATAATTGATAATAAAATGTTAGAGAAGACTTTTTCGACCTTCCATGCCTCGAATGTGCTCCTGCAAGAGCAGTATCGAGAAAAAGAATTTAAAAAATATTCTGAGCTAATTTCTTGCATTCTTGTTGCTGAACGTAACAATGAATTGCTTTTAAAAAATCATGAAGCACGCTCAGCTGGCGCCATCTCATTTTCTGAAGCAAATGCTACAAATCATAACTCCAGAAGAGACAAAGGGTAAGACTTTGGTAACAAAAAAATTTATGGAAGAATGAAAAATTATTTTCACAAGAAAGGATCTCACCAGAAGTGAGATAAAGAAAGAAATAATAGGCAAAATAAATTAACATAGGATAAATGTTTCTGTTGTGGTGAAAAATGGGCTATTAGTCACGTACCTGTCGTACTCCAAGGCATCTAGTTGATCTTTATTAAGCATCATTTCATCCTTGAAAAAGGATGACAAAGGAAAGAAAATAAATTTTGTTTCAAAGAATGTTGTTGAAAATTACACCACTCATTATGAAGTATCTGATATCTTTGAGGATCCTTGAAAAATTGGTCATTTGGTTAATGATGGAAAAGTTTAATATTTGTGTTCATTAAGTGCTTATGTAAATAAATAATGTAAGAAACTTCTTGTTAAGTTTTATCTCTTATGTCTTTAAATTTTAAATATGATATATATAAATAATGTTTAATAAAATATTAATGTTTATGTTCAAAAATTTTAAAATCACTAAATGTGTCAAGTTTTATAATAATAATAATAATTTTTAGTATATGATACTATTTTTATATACAGTGCTACTTAGACAAACAGTTCCAATCAGGAATACAATTTTACTGTGCATGTACTTCACTCATTTTATGATCTCATTATTATTTGTCTTTGAAGAAAATGACAAGAACATATAATGAAGATGTTTGCCTTGCGGATAGTGCAAGTTCGCATACCATTATCAAAAATAGTATAGATTTTACTCATCTTGTACCAAAAGAAGAATATGTTAATACCATTATTGGCTCAGGAAATGTAATAAAAGGTTTCGTAAGAGCTATAATTTTGTTTTCCGGAAGAACAAAATTCATATAAACAATGCACTATTGTCCACTAAGTCTCTAAGAAACTTGTTGAATTTTAAAAATATTCACCGAAATGGATATCATATTGAAATAATGAATGAGAAAAATCATGAGTACTTATATATCACCACTCATGATTAAAAAAAAAAGTTATATTAGAAAAGTTATCCTCACTTTCTTCTGAGTTATATTATACTAAAACTAGTACAAATGAATTACATGCTATTGTAAACCAGAAGTTCACTAGCCCAAATGAATTCGTAACTTGGCATGATCGATTGAGTCAACCTGAAACACTACAAGAAAAAGGCATGTCGGCAAATTTTTTTCTTGCCACGCTTTAAAAGCATGGCCAAAAGGGGTCAATGGCCACGCTTTATGCGGTAGTGATTGATTAAAAGTTTGGCCACACTTTTTCTTGCCACACTTCAAAAGCGTGCTGAAAGGGGTCAATGGCTACGCTTTTATAAGGGTGGCGATTAATTAGAGATTTGACCATGTTTTTTTTTTTTGCTACGTGATGAATCCATATTTGATGATGATTTTTGGTTGAAATTGAATGGATTTCATCATATAAACTTGCACTTATTCCCTTAAATAGCATGCTTTTGAACTTTCCTCCTAATTTGTGCTTGATTATGAAAACATGCTCTTTTGTGCCTAATTTGATTAATTTTATCCCATTTGCCTTCCATTCGATGCCTTGATGTTGTTTGTGAGTGATTTCAGATGTATAAGGTAGGAATGACTTGAAGAGAATGGAAGAGGAGCATGCAAAGTGGAGGAAGCATGAAGAATCAAAGGAGAAGAGTACAGCAATGTGTGCGTACGCACAGACCTGCGTGCGTACGCACAACCATTAGAGCAGAGCCACGCGTGCGTGTGAGCCGCATCATGCACGTCGCGTGTCCATACAAGCATTGCCTAGTGTGTGTGCGCACAACCTCTTGTGCGTACACACAGGAAGAAATTTTGGCAGAGTGTGCATGCGCACACGTCTGTGCGTACGCACAGACGCACGTGCCTTCATTAAAACTGCACATGACTCACGATTTTGGTGGATTAGAGGCCCATTTCTGAAGCCATTTAGCTCATAATGAAGGGAAAATGAAGACCATAGCATAGCATAACATTAGGGTAGCTTAGGAGTAATAGTAGGGAGTTTTAGTATAGTTTTTCTTTAAGTTTTTCATCATCTCTATTAGGGTTTATACTAGGGTTTTTACATTCAAGTGCCATTTTCATTTTTTATCTTGGATTTTGCTAGCTTCCATTGTAAGTATCTCTTTATTACTACTCTTTATAGCTACATTGTTCTTACTCTTTCTTATATTTCAAGTTATAGTTCAATTTTACTTCTCTTTTGCAATTTCAATTTCTTGTTGATGAATTTGATGATTGATGATTGTTATATGCTTTCTTGAGTTGTTATTGTTGATTGAGATCATTTGTTGCTTTTAGTTTCAAACATTTTCTCATTCTTCCCATGTTTAGTGTTTTGCCTACCAAGTGTTTGACAAAATGTCAATTATGATTTTGGGCTAGTTTTCTATCTCTTGACTTGGGAAAAGTGAGCAATTGGGTTTCTAGAGTTGGAATGTCCAACATTTAGTGTCAATTCTTGGATTGTTAATTGTTCTTGTTCCTACTAACGTTAATTTGTTGCTAAGGCAATTAGCAAGCAATTTAGGATTTGTGGGTTAAGAACACTTATGCTCATTTAACTTACTCTCTGATGTGAGGGTTAATCAAGTGAGATTAATTCATTCTAATTGTCATAGTTGTGGTTCCAACAAGGAAAGGACCCTTAGCTCATTCCAAGCCAAGATACCTTTTATGCTTTAAATCTTTCATACACATTTACATTAATCCCTTTTATACCTTACTTGTCTATATTGCATAGTTAGTTCGTTAATTCCTCTATTAGTTCATTTATCACAATTTTGCATGTTCTTTTATTGCTTTATATGTTTATTTCTTCATTGAAAACCCCATGAGCATCACAACCGGAATTGTACACTCATTGGTCTTAAGTGTCCTTGGGAGACGACTCGGGAACTAAACACTCCCGGAATTGAATTGGTTTTTAATAGTGACATCTCTTTGAATTCAAACTTTGGTGTTGGTTGATTGTGAGTTTGGAACTATACTTGCAACGGAGAAATTCTATTTTTGAGAGAAATTCCTAACCCGCTTTCGGCCACACACCACTACGCTTCAAAAGCGTGGCCGTAGATAGCAACATGCACGTTTTTTAAATTCTGTCGCCACGCTTTTTATTGCCACGCTTCAAAACAGTAGCTTAAAAGGATCAATTGGCACGCTTTTAAAATGTGACTTTTTTGTTTTTGTCTTCGTCACCTTTAAAAAGCATACCCATTTCCTATTATATATATATATATATATAGCCGTCACTCACTCTTTTCATTTCTGTAAACCCTAACACAGCCATAGTTCCCTCTCTCCCAACAACCCCGGTGTCTCCCTCTCTCAACCCGTCTCAAATTTGCTTGGTTTTTGTTTGCTACTTGGCACTAATTTGTAGATAGCGCTTCTATCTAGCTAGTTTTAGTAGTTATTGATTGTTAAGTTGGTTTTTGTTTATTTGTCTACTCTTGTTTTGCTTTTCATAATTGCCTGCTTTTATTGCTTCCTCAGTTGAATGACACAGTCGCTTCCAAACCCGAGCTTGGCCCCTTTTGATCCGAAAATAGAAAGAACTTTAACTCATATTAGGCAAGCTCGGCACCGGCTAGCATTTGTGAATAGTGAATCAGGCTTGCTTGAAGAGCACACCAATTCACTATCACCATCAATCCGTGACCATCATTCTTCAATTAATGAGGAAAACTTATATTCATCTATGGGGAGTGCTGAAATCTCTTTGAGTGACTCAGGTGACAACACCATGGCGGATCCACCTCGTAGAATCACCTTAAGGGAAGCCGGAGCTCCTGATATTAACTTGCAACCGATACAAATCCGGTATCCGGCTTTGGATCCAAATTTTGAGCTCAAGACCGGCACGATAAACTTGCTCCCCAAATACAATGGACTACCCAGAGCAGACCCTTTTAAGAATCTTAAGGACTTTCAAGTTGCATGCTCCACTGCGAGAAGACATGGTGCGGATGAAGTAGCAGTTTTGGTGTTCGCTTTCCCTTTCTCTTTGGAGGGAAAAGCGAAAGAATGGTTCTATACTCAACCGGGAGATGTGATTTCCAATTGGGACTTGCTGCGTAAGAAATTTCTGGAAAAGTTCTATCCACCTCAGAAGACAGATTAGCTGCGAAAGGAAATCTCTTGCATTATGTAAAGAGATGGGGAGACTCTTTATGAGTACTGGGAGAGATTCAAGAAGTTGTTGGAAGCTTGCCCCCACCATTGTATTGAGAGTTGGTGCTTATTAGTTATTTTTGTCAAGGGATGAACCCCCAAGATAAGCTTCTTCTAGATGCCTCTAGTGGAGGATCCCTCACCAAAAACAAGACCGCCGTGGAAGCTTGGGAAATCATAGCGGACTTGGCGGACTCCACTCAACACTCAAGGGCAAGAAATCCACAACCAAAAGCTTTAAGTGAAGTTTCTCCTTCCGGAGATGCCATTTTGACTAAGACCCTTGGTGAGATGACAATTTTGTTGAGACAAATCACCCAAGGATAACAAATTCTCCAAGCTTTGCTATCTCCTCCACCTCAACCTCCAAGAATCGAAGGACCACCAATATCGTGCGGTATTTGTGCTTGTAATAACCATTACACTGATGAGTTCCCTCAACTCCAAGAGGACACTACATTAGCGGTAGCCAATCCATACCCACAAAGGTCCAACTATAATCAAGGAACTCCTCAACATGGAGGAAATCAAAACCAAGGATGGAGGGATAATTCTAACCAAAGGTGGAACGAAGCCCTTCAAGCTCAACCATACCCAAACGTGCAAGCCTACTATCATCAAGCCACCCAAGGTCAACCACAATACTAACAACCCTACCAACAATCATACCAACAACCACCACAATCTCAACCTCAAGGGAGGTATCAACATCCAAATAGTAGATCTAACCCTCCTCAAGGCAATCAAGCCCCTCCTCCTAATCAACTTTACATGAATGCCACACTTCAAATCTTTATGCAAGAGCAACGGGAGTTTCACAAGAAACAAGAAACATATATGGCTACTATTGCCGAAGCTCTCTCCCGTTTGACTCTTTCTCCTATGACTACACAAAATGCCCAACAAGCCTCAACTTCTAGTGGTTTACCTTCTCAACCCCAACCAAATCCAAAGGGAAGCATCAATGCTATCACCCTTAGGAGTGGCATCAAGTTGGATGAAATTGGTGTTGTGCCTACAAGTTTGAGTGAGGAAACCCATAATGAAGAGGTGGGAGATGATGTGGAAGTGATGAAGGATGAGGAGAAAAATGTTGCAAAAGGTGAGGAGGAACCACTCAAGGCCAAGGATCCAAAGAGGAAGAATCTGCTTGAAGAGCCTATGCCAATTCCATTTCCAACTTTGGCTAAGAAGGCTAAGAAGCAAGAAGAACTTGACCCCAACATGGTGGAAATTTTTTAGAATGTTGAAGTCACCGTCCCTCTCTTTCAAGCCATTCAACAAGTGCCCAAGTATGCCAAGTTCCTCAAAGATGTTTGCACACATAAGGTCAAGATTGGCGAATTCAACAAAAGGCCGGTAGATAATTCTATCTCTTCTCTAATTCCTGAAAAATGCAATGATCCCGGTCCATATTTGGTTACTTGTTTGATTGGTGGGATAAAGTTCATGGATTGTATGTGCGACTTGGGGGCGTGCGTAAGCATTATGCCACTCCCCATTTATGAGAGATTGAACTTGTCACCCCTAAAGAGGCCAGGGGAAAGATTTGTATTGGCAGATAAAAGCATTGTATCAGTTGTGGGGATTGCGGAAAATGTCCTAGTTAACATCCAAGGTTTACTCTTCCCGGTAGATTTTCACATCTTGGAGACCACTCCCATTGACTCAGACAAGCCATCATCCATTCTACTTGGAAGGCCGTTTTTGAAGGCATCCCGGTTCAGGCTGGATGCACATTCAGGAGTCTATTCTTTTGAGGCCGATGGCAAGGTAGTAAAGTTCACTTTGGAGGAATCCAAGAAACCCATTCTCGAAGCCTACTCTATCTTTGGGTGCGATATAATTGAAGATCAAGTGATTGAGGTTGGAAAAGAACAAGAAGAAGAGAATGTTGCCAAGAAGTCTAATTCAATGGATCACACTCAACCCAAGAATGCCAAAGAGTTGGAGATTTTTCTCCTTGGAGAGGTCTCAAATTGATCAATGAAGCCATGCAAAGTCCAACTTAGGACTTTAAACCAAAGTTCTTGGTGGGAGATACCCCACCATAGTAACATTGTTCCAACTTTATCCTTTGTTTAAAACTTTTTGAATTAGTTGCTTTCTTGTGATATGATGATTAGCTTAGGTTTGGTTTGATGTTTTTTTTTAGTTAAATAAGTTGAATTGCTTGTGGATCATGAATTTGTGAATGTTTGTATGATTTGGGGTTGATATGTTGATGTACTAAAGGTTGGTACCTTAGTTTTGAAAAGAAAAATTTTTATGAAACAGGACATCTGTGCGTACGCACCCTGCTGTGCGTGCGCACACAACTACGTTTTTCACCATCTGTGCGTGCGCACGAGCTTGTGCGTCCGCACACCCCTTGCAGTGCCCTCTGGTCGCAACGCCAGCACAGTCTGTGCGTACGCACGCATTTCCCTTTTTGCGCTATCTGTGCGGCCGCACAGACGTGTGCATCCGCACACCAATTGACAACCCCTCTGGTGGGAGCGTTGGCATGAGTTGTGCACGTGAACACCCCTCTTTCTAGCCACCCCTGTGCGTCCACACGCTTTAATGCAACCCCTCTGGTGGGAGCGATCGCACGCTTTGTGCGCTCGCATCCCCTTATCTTTTTCGCGTCTTGTGCGTGCGCACACACCCCTCTTTCTAGCCACCCCTGTGCGCGCGCTCACAACTGTGCATCCGCACACTCCAATACACACTCTCTATTTACAGTGATCGCACGCTGTGTGCGTTCGCACCCCTCTGATTTCTGCCTTCTGTGCGTACGCACACGACTCGTTTTGGGCAATAATAGGGCACGCTCCCCTGTTGAGCAGCAGCTCCCTTCTTTTCTTCTTCTCTTCACTGCTGCTGCTCTTTACCTCTGCCCAGCCTCTCAGGCGACTCTGCCACCGTCTCTCTCTCTCCTCACCCTTTCATTCTTTTATTCTTTCCTTTCTTTCTCTTTTCTCTCTTCACCATCGGTGAGTTTTTTTCTCCTCTGGTGCTTTTCCGGCGAAATCCAACCGTCACAAGCTCGCAATGGCTATAAGGAGTGCCATTGTTTCTTCCCCAATTCTTGTTTTCTCAACCTTCAATTTTCAGGTTCTTATTTTCTTTTTGTGTTGATTTTTGAAATTGTGTTTATTTTCTTTTCATGTTGCTTAGATTAAGTTTATTACTTTCTTTGTCTCTCTTTGTATTGCAAGTGTTGATATTTGATTGTTGGGTTGATTATGATTGAATTTGAGCATTAATTGTGATAAACTTGCACATTGCATACCACATACTTGATAAAATGCCTCAATGAACATTTTGTTTGATTCATATGACATGGCCATCATATGCATTCAATTTATCTCTTGTTAGGCATATTGTATGAATTGTGCAACTTCAATTATGACTTTTGATGACAATCAAGTTGAATTTACCAATGCATTTCCTTGTTTGTATGCTTGAAGTTCCAAACCCCCAACCCTTTCATGACTTGTGTACTTTGTTGATGGGTGATTTTGGTGCAAATGCATTGTGCTTTGTGGAATTAAACTTTCATTGTTCATCGCGGAATTTTGATTAAGTGATCACTTTACAAATGTTCAACTTTTGATGATGTCTTGATCAAACATGTTTTGGCTTTAAATCAAGAACATTGTACATGTGATTACCACTTCTTGAAAATGAACAATTGACAAGTCACTTTGATTGAATGGTTATTGTTGTTGTACAACCTCTTTTGTTAATGAACTTTCATGCCGACAACCTCAATGACCATTCCACTCAAAGAATTTAAATGAATCATTTAGTGCTTGCTTGAAGTTGCTTTCATGTCCATGCTTTAGATTTGCAACTTAAGCACTTGATTGAGAAGCATTGAACTTTGATTGTTTTACAGTGTGATTGCCGTTTATCAAGCCGGTGTGTGTGTTCTTACCACGCGCATTTTTAGAATACACACACTGTTGTCTCTTAATTCACACTATTTTGAAAGCTTCCAATTGAGAATTTAAATTCTTCTTCAGTTTATTTGTGCTTCCTCAATAATCTTGTTTTATTTGTTGCCGGATAATCTTGAAATCTTTTGTTTTTGATTCTTCTTTTTAGGATGCAGAAGAAAGGTAAAGCACCGGTTACACCACCAGTTGTGCAACCAACAATTCACCCTCCTAATATTTGGTTGAAGCGCCAAGGTGCGAAACCAAGTACCTTGGTTAACCGAAGAGTCGACTTCCAATATGAAGCAATTGAGAAAAGAACAATCCATTGGGAGAAGACACTGAAGGTTCCAAGCAAGTACAAGGCGATTATTCACGAAAGGATTGCCTCACTTCATTGGAGATTTCTTGAGCAAGACCCTATTGAAGTTAATGAATCCATGGTGCGGGAATTCTATGCGAACTACCAAGCTTGGGAAGAGGAGTCAGTATTCCTCCGGGGAGAGATGTTGGACACTCCAACAAAGCTCTAGAAGCTATTTTGAAGATCCCCCATATTCCGCCTGAGAAAGATGATTATTCAAAGATCAAAGCAGACATGTTCAAGGGGAGGATGTCTTTGGCTCCTATTCTTAAGAGAGTTGGCCGTCCTGGTTTATCTTGGGAGTTTAGCAAAGGGAGAAAATATGTTTCCACTAGTATCTCTTACTCCGATTTAAATGCTGAGGCGTGTATATGGCATCAGATTGTGGCGGACTACATCATCCCGAGCACCCATGCTACCCATGTTAGATTTAGAACTGCTTTGCTACTTTGGGCTATTATGGAAGGAAAGAACATAGCCATTGTACTTTTGATGCACAAATCGATTTGGAAACTGGTTGAGAAGAAAAAGATCAACATTCCATTTCCATCGATGGTGATGCGTTTAGCAATAGCAGCGGGGGTTGAGAGGCAACCGATAGACGTCATGTTCGAGAGTCCAAGAGGTAACAAGTTCATTCCGAGGGGAGAATTGGATGGATCATCAAAGAAGACACCCTCCAAGAAGAAGGCACCCACATCACCACCATCAAATCTACCGACTTCATCAATTCCTTTACCGTTTTTCTGGCCTCTTCCGGAATTATTCCAAGACATCTTGCACGATATCCACCACATGGAGCATCTGGAGCAAAAGCGTTTCGAGTGGATAGCGGCAAAGCTAGAAGGAAGAGACCTCGGCCCAACTCCTGAGGCTTCATCCAAGCTAGTTGGGGAGGAGCATGATGAAGGTGACCAACCCATTTCCGAGACCACCGGCTGAAGGTAGACCCCTGAAGTTATTTTTCTCCCAGATCGTAAGCATGCACGGAGGACCGTGCACGAATTAAGTGTGGGGGAGGATCGGCGACTTTGTAAGGGTAAAATTCTTTTCTCAAAACACTTTACAATACTCTTTTAGTTCTTTTTCTTCATTTTTAGTAGCTTTATCTCTATTACATATTGGTTGGTTTGTTTGTATATATCTCTTTATTGTTCATAATTATATGGTAGTTAATGTTTGCATGTTGCATGATAGAGTGAATAAGTTTGGTGAAACACCAAGGAATTTCCATGAAATCTTTCTTAGGGCATACCATTGATTGAATTGAAGAAAAATCTTGTGTTTTTCAACTTGCTTGAAGTATTCTGTTTGTAGAACATAGAAAAGAGCTAGAACAACATACCTTGTGAGATTTGAGCTCTAATAGATGGTTGCATTTTTCAACCATAATTTTTGTTCTTGTGTGATTATACTCTTTTTTTATTGTGATCATTGATTTGCATGATTCTTTATGTTCTGTATTTGTTGTTTGGATGCATTTAGCATGATTGAGGCTATCTTTAATGTTGAACTCACCAACCTATATGGCCAACCCTTGCATTCATCTTTGTGAACCTCTGTTGAGCCTGTAAATCCCCTTTTGTTCTAATTTTAGCACATTATTCTCCCTTAAGCAAAAAACCATTGATATCTCTGAATTACTCTTTGATTAGCTTGGGTGGATTAATGTGTATATTCTAAATGTGGGGAGAATTGTTGGGAAGCAATTGTGATAGAGGCATGGAACTCATTGTAAAAAATTGACAATTGGGTAATGCTCATGCATTCATTGTTTTAAGTCATATGTATCTCTTGTGCTAACAAAGATAAAAAATAATTTAAAAAAAAAACTTGTGCAATAGAATGTGAAATAAAAAGTTGAAATAAAGGATGCATATGTTCATGTTTCGAAAGGAAAGTGCATGAGTAGGGTGAGATAGGAGAAAAATGGGTAGATAGGTGAACGGGCGGAAAATTGCCGATTAAGAATTTATAATAAGAACAGCGTTGCAAGTACAGTTCTTAACCGACGAAAATTCCGCTTATCAATTTAAAAAGAGTTGTTACAATTTAAGAATAAAATATTGGGAGTAGAATTCTCAGGTCGTCTCCCAACGAGTTGACAAAAGAATGCTATTTTATTGGTCAGGAATTTTTTCCGAGAAATTTTAGAATTGGAGAACAGAAAAATAAATAATTATAAATTGAAGCACTGAAAATTAACAAGAGGTTTTATGTAATTAAAATAAAAAGCCTTGACTGGAAAAAGATTAATTGGAAGTTCTATCCTTGTTGGATTTTTCCAAGTGTAATAGCAAGAGGTTGTTGTTCTACTTAGTTATCCTTTACCTAATAAAGGAAAGTCAAGCAACTAACCAACTCTGATTCCCAAGTCCTAATCCTCTCCTAAGGAAGGATTAGAGTTAGAGACTAGAGAGCCAGCCAACGACTTCCAAATTGCAATTAACACTTGAGTATTCCAACTCAAGGATCCCCTTTTAATCAACTCCCAAGTCAAGTTGGAAGTCTACTCCATTGACATGAATGCCATTTTCATAAACCATAAAAGGGAATAAAAAGAAGACATGATAAATTAAATATAATAATAACTGAAATTTAATTAAAGGTAAAAATAATTCTTTGCATTAATAAATCCCAAAATAAAAAATATCCATACTTAAATCTGAACAGGGTTAATGAGCGATTAAAAGAGTAAAGAAATAAAGAAACAAACTAGAATAATGGAAACTTCAACGGAGGTAGTAACTCTTCTCAATATCCAAATCAAAAGCATAAGACCCTAAAACTATGAATGTGAAGAAAACCTAGAGGAAGTAGTATCTCTCTTTAAGATTCAAAACCAAAAACTAAAAACTATGCGAATGAGAATGTGTGTTGAGTCTCTGCTTGTCCCCTAGCTCTAGTCTGTGTTTCTGGGCCAAAAACTGGGTCCAAACTCAGTCCAAAATCGCCCCCAGCGTCTTCTGCGTTTTCTGCATGTGGCGCATGTCACGCGTACGCGTCAGTCACGCGTACGCGTCGATGGTCATTGACGATCGAACTTCTGCTAGTAAAGAATTTTATGAAAATAATCGCGTTGTAAGTATAGCTTCTAAACCAACAGAGAATCCTTTCGTACAAAGTTTGGTTGTCACAAGTAACAAAATCCAATAAAATTTATAACCGAAGTATTTAAACCTCAGGTCATCTTCTCAAAGAATTGCAGGGAGGTGTGATTTATTATTGATTATGGAATAAGCTGTGTTTTTGGGTTTTTGAAATAGAGAACAAGTAATTTAAATGGCAAGAAAAATAAATTAATAATTAGAAAAACTCTTGGCAAGGTATGAGAACCGGAAATTCCATCCTAGTTATCCTTATCAGGTGTGATGAGAATTATGTATTGCTCCCACTTAGTTAACCCTTACTAAATAAAGGAAAGTCAAGTGGACTAATTAACTTGATTCCTCAAGTCCTAGTCAACTCCTATGGAAAGACTAGCTTTAGAGGGATCCAAATCAATAAGCAATTCCCAATTTTCAATCAACCGCTGAATTTGACAACTCAGGTGTCACCAATTACTTATCCAAAGCTAAAAGGGAATGAAATCTACTCGAATAAAAATGCATTTTCATCAATTAAAGCTAAGAGTATCATAATTCTGAAATACCTCAAATTGCATTTAAACACAAATTCAAATCTAACATGGGAAGGTTCATAAGCCAATTTGGGAACATAAGTAATTAACAAGTAAAAGCATTAGAGTAAATAAAAGTAGAAGAGAAATATAAATTAAAAGAACATTGAACCTGGAATGCAGAAATAACCATAAACTAAGAGAAATCCTAGTCCTAAAAACCTAAGAGAGAGGAGAGAATCTCTCTCTCTAAGAACTACATCTAAAACCTAAAATTGTGAATTATGAATGTTGTGTCCATTCCCTCATTGATTCCCCCATTCTCTGGCTTCTATTCTGTGTTTCTGGGCTTGGATTTGGGCCGAAAAAGGGTCCAGAAATCGCTGGGGGCGACTTCTGCAATTTTCTACACGTGGTGTCCATCACGCATGCACGTGGGTCACGCGTCCGCGTGGGTCACGCGTGCGCGTTGTTTGGAGATTTTTCTTGCCACGCGTACGCGTCGTTTGCATTTTGCGCTAGGCACGCATCTGCGTCGTCCATGCGTGCGCGTCGTCCATGGGTGTGCGTCGCTTGTATTTTCTTCAAAAACTCCATTTTGTGCGTTCCTTCCATTTTTGCATATTTCCTTTCTGTCCTCTAAGCCATTCCCGCTCTATGAAGTCTGAAAATACTTAACACACAGATCATGGCATCAAATGGTAACAAAGGATAATTAAAATAATTATTTTTAAGGCATAAGAAACATGTTTTCACATATCATAGAATAATGAAGGAATTATAAAACCATGAAATTTATATGAATAAGTGGGTGGAGAATTGATAAAAACACTTAATTGAGCACAAGATGAATCATAAAATAGGGGTTTATCAGTCATCTTCGCGTGTCACGCGTACACGTCAGGTACGCGCACGCATCGCTGTGAAAATCTCCAAGTTGCGTGCACGCGTGAGCCATGCGTGCGCGTCGATGCTCGCTGGTCATCTCCTTTGTTTCTTGTGTTTCTTCCATTTTTGCAAGCTTCCTTTCCATCCTCTAAGCCATTCCTGCCCTATATAGCCTGAAAACACTTAACGCACAAATCACGACATCGAATGGTATAAAGGAGAATTAAGAATACACAATTTAAAAGCTTAGGAAGCGAGTTTTCAATCATAGAACAAAATTAGGAAGAAATTGTAAAATCATGCAAATTATATGAATAAGTGTGCAAAGACTTGATAAAAACCACTCAAATAGCACAAGATAAACCATAAAATAGTGGTTTATCAATAGGTTGCATTATTATGAGTATATAGGCGATATAGGATTAGGTGGACACTTAAGCTAATCAAAGAACTAATTCTTTAAGTCCACTTAACCATATTTATCCTACCTAAACCCTAGCCCAATTACAACCCTCCAAAGACCTCATGATATTTATTTTTTATGCATCAAATACTAGTTGATTGTTAGATGACTTGCAAATCTTTGAAAAGCATGATTAAAGGAGAATTGAGTGATTAAGCCCTAAACACTGAGCGAATTGAGTGAATACACATTCGGTGAGGGGTTCGATCGCTCAATTCTATGTTCTTGCATCTCATATTGTATCTTCTTACAAGTTGTTTGTTGGTTAGTTTTAAAAATTTCAATTCAACTCTTTGGACATTAATTTTAGTGCATAAACTCTTTGAATTGGCCCTAAAGCTTTCTTGTGATAGATTGAAATTTCATGGTTTATTTTAATAACTCCTGGCATAGTACATATTGGTAGTAACATTTAGGATAGTTGCATGCATATAGGTAGTACATAGAATAAATCGTTTTTTCTTTCATCTATCTCCTTTGAGTGTGTTTAGCAAGAGGACATGCTAGTGTTTAAGTGTGGAAAAATTGATGAATCCATATTTGATGATGATTTTTGGTTGAAATTGAATGGATTTCATCATATAAACTTGCACTTATTCCCTTAAATAGCAATCTTTTGAACTTTCCTCCTAATTTGTGCTTGATTATGAAAACATGCTCTTTTGAGCCTAATTTGATTAATTTTATCCCATTTGCCTTCTATTCGACACCTTGATATTATTTGTGAGTGATTTCAGATGTATAAGGTAGGAATGATTTGGAGAGAATGGAAGAGGAGCATGCAAAGTGGAGGAAGCATGAAGAATCAAAGGAGAGGAGCACAGCGATGTGTGCGTACGCACAGACCTGCATACTTACGCACAACCATCAGATCAGAGCCACGCGTACGCATGAGCCGCATCGTGCGCGTCGCGCGTCCATACAAGCATTGCCTAGTGTGCGTGCACACAACCTCTTGTGCGTACGCATAGGAAGAAATTTTGGCAGAGTGTGCGTGCGCACACGCACACGTCTGTGCGTACGCACAGGTGTCTGCACATGCCTTCATTAAAACTGCACGTGACTCGCGATTTTGGTGGATTGGAGGCCCATTTCTGAAGCCATTTAGCTCATAATGAAGGGAAAATGAAGACCATAGCATAGCATAACATTAGGGTAGCTTAGGAGTAGTAGTAGAAAGCTTTAGTATAGTTTTTCTTTAAGTTTTTCATCATCTCTATTAGGGTTTATACTAGGTTTTTACATTCAAGTGCCATTTCTATTTTTGATCTTGGATTTTGCTAGCTTCCATTATATTGTAAGTATCTCTTTGTTACTACTCTTTATAGCTACATTGTTCTTACTCTTTCTTATATTTCAAGTTATAGTTCAATTTTACTTCTCTTTTGCAATTTCAATTTCTTGTTGATGAATTTGATGATTGATGATTGTTATATACTTTCTTGAGTTGTTATTGTTGATTGAGATCATTTGTTGCTTTTAGTTTCAAGCATTTTCTCATTCTTCCCATGTTTAGTGTTTTTGCCCACCAAGTGTTTGACAAAATATCAATTATGATTTTGGGCTAGTTTTCTATCTCTTGGCTTGGGGAAAGTGAGCAATTGGGTTTCTAGAGTTGGAATGTCCAACATTTAGTGTAAATTCTTGGATTGTTAATTGTTATTGTTCCCACTAACGTTAATTTGTTGCTAAGGCAATTAGCAAGCAATTTAGGATTTGTGGGTTAAGAACACTTATGCTCATTTAACTTACTCTCTGATGTGAGGGTTAATCAAGTGAGATTAATTCATTCTAATTGTCATAGTTGTGGTTCCAACAAGGAAAGGACCCTTAGCTCATTCCAAGTCAAGATACCTTTTTTGCTTTAAATCTTTCATACACATTTACATTAATCCCTTTTATACCTTACTTGTCTATATTGCATAGTTAGTTCGTTAATTCCTTTATTAGTTCATTTATCACAATTTTGCATGTTCTTTTATTACTTTATATGTTTATCTCTTCATTGAAAACTCTATGAGCATCACAACCGGAATTGTACACTCATTGGTCTCAAGTGTCCTTGGGAGACGACCCGGGAACTAAACACTCCCGAAATTGAATTGGTTTTTAATAGTGACATCTCTTTGAATTCAAACTTTGGTGTTGGTTGATTGTGGGTTTAGAACTATACTTGCAACGGAGAAATTCTATTTTTGAGAGAAATTCCTGACCCGCTTTCGGCCACACACCACTACGCTTCAAAAGTGTGGCCGTAGAGAGCAACAGGCACGTTTTTTAAATTCTGTCGCCACGCTTTTAATTGCCACGCTTCAAAATAGTGGCTTAAAAGGATCAATTGGAACGCTTTTGAAACATGAATTTTTTGTTTTTGTTTTTGTTTTTGTCACCTTTAAAAAGCATACCCATTTGCTATATATATCCTATTTGCCGTCACTCACTGTTCTCATCTCTGCAAACCTTAACACAGCCATAACTCCCTCTCTCCCAACAACCCCAGTGTTTCCCTCTCTCAACCCGTCACATCCCCTCCCTCCAACCTGTCGCAGCACCTCCGTCCATCCCTCACTCGTCGCATATGCCCCGCGCCACCGTCTACCTGTCCCTCACTCATCATACCAACCGTCAGCACCACCCGTCAGTGTCACCCGTCAGCACTAACCGTTATTCTGCTACTCTGTCTCTTTCTCTCTACATGGACTCTCACTCTCCCTCCTCCGTCGTCATCATCGTCGTCGGTGCCGGCGTCTCTAGTGTTTATCCATGAATCGGCAGTAAGATCTGGAAGGAAACATTTGGTGGCGTCTACGTCAATCTCGCCACTAGATGGATTGCCGGCGTTGGTGGTAAAGAGTCAAATCCTGGTTTAGGGTTTTTTTTCTAAACTTCTAATTATTTGATTTTTTTATCTCATTTCGCTATGCTTTAAATTATTTAATTTTTTGTTATGATTTTTTACTTATTTGTTCTGGTTCTTTTTCTGAGGATTTGTTTCTGTTTTGATTGTTTTTATGATTTTTGGTTATGATTATTTGTTCTGAAATTGAACAATGTCCAAGTTAAGCTGGATTTTGGGAATGCTTTAGACACACACACATCATCATCATCATCATCTAGTTTAATGTTCGTGAAGATAGTTAATTATGATCAGTGTTATTACCCCCTGTAACATCACTTCATTGTACTTGATGGATGCATTTCTCTGTTTTGATCCCTTCAAGATGAAACCTTCTTTGATACACATTCACATATATTATTGGTATCTCTTCCAGCCAATTTGCTTATGTCATGAATTTCGAATTTCGTGTATAGATGAATGCGTGCCGACTAAACTCAAGAAGGCTATCATGCAAGCAAGGATGGACAAGAAACTCACTCAAGCACAACTTGCTCAGGTACCACACTATTCTTTTGCTCTTTCACCCTTTCACCAAATATGTTGTTCACCCATTCATGCTGATAATGTATACTTTGACACTATTAATGACGATTCTGTCACTCGCAAATTATCAACAAGAAGCTTCAAGTGATTGATAAACCACTATTTTACGGTTTATTTTGTATTAAATTGAGTGAATTTTATCAACTATTCTTACACTTATTCATATAAATTGCATGGTTTTACAAATCCTTCCTAATTTTATGCTATGATTGAAAACATGCTTCTTTGGCTTTAAATTTGCTAATTTTAATCCTCTCTCATTACCATTCGATGCTGTGATATATTTGTTAAGTGTTTTCAGGGTTTATAGGGCAGGAATAGCTTAGAGGATGGAAAAGAAGCATGCAAAAGTGGAAAGAACACAAGAAATTAAGGATTTCAGAATCTGGTAGCGACGCACACGAGTGGATGACACGTACGCGTGACTGGTGCAGCATACAAATGACGCGCACGCGTGGCTGATGCCTACGCGTGGCCAGTGAAAAGTCCAGCGATGCGTACGCGTGACAGAGCGTCACGTGCTGCAATAAACAGAATTTGCTGGGGGCGATTTCTGGGCTGCTTTTGACCCAGTTTAAGGCCCGAAAATACAGATTAGAGGCTGCAGAGTGGAGCTGGAAGGGGGACACTTTTCATTCATTCATAATTTAGGTTTTAGGATTTCTACTCCAATTTCTTCTTAGATTTAGATTTAATTTCTGTTTTTATTTACAACTCCTTGCAATTTATTGTTCTAGCACATTTGTTCTTCAATTCTACTTGTTATTTCCTTCACTTTGTTATCCTTATGTTTATGCACTCTTGATACTTTGGATCTTTGTTAATGCAATTTATATGTTCATGTTGTTATTGTTTTCTTCAGTTGTCATTGTTAATTTCTTTCAATTGGTAGTTGTTAGATTTGATTATTGTTACAATTTTACCATGCTTTTATTCTGTGTCTACCAAGTGTTTGATAAAATACTTGGTTGAATTTTAAATTAGATTTTTGTATTCTTAGCTTGGATTGAGTAATTTGGAGACTCTTGAATTGTCAAAGTGTCTTGTTGGTTGGTGATTGGAAGTTGCTAGTTAGCTTGAGCTTCACTAACTCTAGTCTTCGATTAGGACTTGTGAACTCAAGTTGATTTGCTCACTTGACTTTCCTTCAATTGTTAGAGGTTAACTAAGTGAGAGCAATTTGCAATTACCATCATAATTGACAATGATAATGAGGATAGGAATTTCAATTCTCATCCCTTGCTAGGACTTTTCTTAGTTGTTAGTTATTTTTCTTGTTATTTACATTCCTTGCTTATTAAACTCAAAACCCAAAAAGGTACAATCTCATAACCAATAATAAACATACTTCCCTGCAATTTCTTGAGAGACAACCCGAGGTTTAAATACTTCGGTTAATTTTATTGGGTTTGTATTTGTGACAAACAATTTAAACATTGACCGAGGATAATTTGTTGGTTTAGAACTATACTTGCAATGCGACATTTTTGTGAAAATCTTTATCGACAGTTTTCCTCCGTCAGTGATCCAAGAGTACGAGTCAGGAAAAGCGATTCCAAACCAATAGATAATTAGCAAGTTGGAGAGGGCCCTTGGTGCCAAACTGTGAGGCAAGAAATAAGCAAAGCAAATCCAAGTACACTAACGTTGGTGTCTGTAATTAGCTGCTGTGTTTTTCACTTTGAGAAGGGTGGCTGTTAAGGTGTATTTTGCATGCTGAAACATAGAAAAATTTTGTCATTATGATTTCTTAGTATACATTCTATTATGATCCGTTCTATTGGATTTTTTTAGTCACAACATGTTGAATTTTTCCTGTGAAGTCCTTGGATATATTGAAAGAAATAAGGTAGTTTTCCAAAAGCTACTCCGCTTATCCTAATTATTGTGCTTTGGCTGTTGATTTGTAATAAAATCATTTACTATCTATCTAGTAGGAGGGCCAAAATAAGTTTTTCTTATTTGTAGTTAGCTGTTTAACATTTTGGAAATTGCATTTACTTTAAATAATTATCCTCAAATTATTACTAGGACAAGATATTGATCTACACAACAACAAAAAAGAGATAGTAAAACTTGTAGTGTTTTTAAATTTATAAAGCTATGCAATTTTCTTCTAAAATATATTATCATGTTCTTGGTCTTACTGTATGATGCATTTACTTTGACCATTTTGAAAATTGCATTTGTTTTCAGGTGACAAATGATATATTCACTAAAGAAGATGGTGAGTTGTTGGTGAAACACAAAGCTCTTCCTGAGCAAAGGATACGTACTGTAGAAACTAGGGGCTGCTCGCATGTCACGATTCAAGATGACATCAGTATTAATCTTGGACCATTGGAAGAACTTTCAAATTTATACAAAAGCAGATATACTTCTATGTGAATCAAGAGGAGGTATTTTTTCCATGAATAATTGTTAGCTATACTTTGAATAGGGCTAAATATTTTCTTTTTACAAGATTGCTTGTAATATATGATATTACACATATATAATTTCATCACGTTAGAAATTGAGCTCAATTAAAAAAAATTGGATGCTCACGGAACTTCTTCAGATAATCTGGCTGCCAATTTCAACAGGAAACTGGCTTACTATATCATTTACATAATAGATGTATCTGGTGGCGATAAAATTTCTCGAAAAGGTGGTCCTAGAATCACACAGGCTGATCTCCTTGTAAGTGATATGCATGGCTGTTGAATAGCACTAAAACTGATTGATATATATTTTCTTCACATTGTAATAAAGTGATATCGTGTAAATTATTAGTTCTATTATAAAGGTTTCTGTTATATATTGATGTCATGCTTATTCATGCAAAAATTGTTAGAAAATTGATTGATTTGTAACATAATTGATAACCTTGATCATCTTGAGAAATAAAGAAATACGATTCTGATGAGATTATTACAATTTGTGCTCTTGGAGCAGCTGCCCGCTAGTAATTCTGCCCCCTTGCACAACTTACATGGTTTTGGAAATTTAAGCGAGATTATCAAGGTACCATGATTTTTTTAAATAGTATATAATCTTTTGTGGAATGTTCAGTGTGATCAATATTCATGTATTTTCTATGTTTTATGCAATTAACTTTGAAATATGTAAATGCATTGATCCAAAATTAAAGGTTCCTTTTATTCATGTATCTTGCATTAATCAATCATAGGATATATATGGATATAGGCTTGAATTTTTTAACCTACGTCAATTTTTCAGGCTTTGGAGGAAGATGATCCTGTTCCTGAATTAGGAGAAGCAGCAAAATCATTATATTGTAGAGCTATGAGGACACAATTCCCTATTGGTGGCGGTTCTTTTGGGATTACACAATACTCTGAAAACCAGATGAGGCAGAATGAGATTGAACTTGATGCTGCACAACGTGCTCTTTGAGAATTTAGAATTATGAACGATCTACAAGACCATATAATTCATGAAGGTTATTTTGGAAATCCAAAGATCATTCATGGTGCAGATGCTAGAACAGAACAATTTGGAAATACTATGTAGGCAAGTGTGTGTTTTTTTAATTTTTATATATCACTAGGTTCACATTGTAAAGTCTTGCACATATCCTTATTCTGTTTTGGTTGTATAAATACAGGAAAAAAATACAAAAGAGGATAAAAGGTAAAAAGATTCAAAATCCCCCACAATTATAATGTTGGCAAATGATATATCAGGGAGCAACATAGTGTGATTACCTGATGTGCTTAATGACTCTGTTAATAAGTGATAGGATTGATTCAATGAACTTGGTCATAGGGTTTATGATTTGATGATTTAGCTAATGTAATATTGGATCCTCTTCAAATAAGGCTAGACTGATTTCAACTAGTGTTTTCAAATAGCGGTTATGGCGGCGCCATAACGTTATGGCGTGGTGGGTTTTGACCCTGCATGCCACCATATAGGGGGCGCCGCGTTGGGGTTTTAACGGGGGGCGCCATGGCGGAACGCGATTCAAATGGGGAAATAGCAGGGATTTTTGGATTTTCCAGAAAAATCTGAGGGTGTTTTGGGTAATTTAAGAAACCTAACTGATCCTACTAACCACTAACCCTAATAATCAGCCTCTTATTCAAAAACTCCCTCCTCTGCCTCATCTTAAAAAAAAAAATACTCTCTGTCTCTGTTCTCTCATCTTTGCGAGGCTGATCTCTGCGCCACGCCGCCACCCATCGCTGCTGCTCGTCGCCACCGCTACTGGTGGCACCAATCATCAATGCTGCTCATCACCACAGCCACTCCTTGCTACCACTGCTAACCACGCTTCCTTCTCTGGTTCATACATCTTGTTTCACCTTCTTTAATCCTTTTTTTTTCTTTTCTCTCTTCCCTGCTGCCCCTTCTTTATCAACAATCAGTGTTAAACCTCTCTTCTTCCAATTTTTTTCCATTCCGTTCACTATGTCCACTTCTAGACAAGCCCTTAATTTTAATGCTCCTACCCTTACCTCTGTTGGTCCTGTTGGTTGTACTGCCCCTATTGGTCCCGCAGCTGCTGTTTGTTCTAATAGAGTTGACCCAGGCTAAAAATATATTAGTACTATAGAAGAAGGAAATACCAATGATACTGTATGTAATTTTTGTGGAAAAATTATTAAAGGAGGCATCACACGGGCAAAAGAGCATTTAATGATCAAGCCTGGAAATGTTGCTGGATGTAAAATGGTCCCAAAGGATGTTATTGCTGAATTATGGGAGTATTACAATCAGAAAAAGAATCGAGGAAGACAAAGTGCCACACCAGGAAGCATCGAAGAATAGAGTGTCAATGCTAGGAAACTTGACCTAGAGAGTTTGTGGTTTGGATTGTCGGAGGAAAATGCTCAAGGGATTGATGAACCTCATAATCCAGCTCCAATGGCAGTAGCTAGAGGGGGGTGCAACTAGTATGAGAAGTCCAATGGACTTGTTTGTTAGAAGATCTGAAACTGCCATTGCAAGAAACAAAAGAGAGAAATTGAGGCAGCAGAACATCAAGGAAGCATGTAATAAGGAAGTAGTTCATAGATTTCATCGATACATAGCACGGTGGTTCTACCAAGCTAGGATTCCATTGAAACCAGTAAAGTTGAAGAGTTTTCAAGATATATTGTGGAATGTTGGAAGCTTTAGTCCCAATTTACCTGCTCCTAGTTATCATGCTCTAAGCATTTCGCTGCTTAATGAGGAGTTGGAATACACCAAAGGATTGTTGAAGGGTCATAAAGAACAATAAAAAAAAGTGTGGCTGCTCTATTATGTCAGATGCTTGGACGGATAAGAGGCAAAGGAGCATTATTAATTTTCTTGTAAACTCTCCAGCTGGGACAATATTTTTGAAGTCTATTAATGCTTCTGATTATGTGAAGACTGGTGAGAAATTATTTGAGTTTCTTGATGATGTTGTGGAGAAAATTGGTGAGCACAACATTGTTCAAGTTGTAACTAATAATGGGAGCAATTATGTTCTTGTTGGTAAGTTGCTGATGGAGAAAAGACCAAATTTGTTTTGAACCCCTTGTGCTGCCCACTGTTTGGATTTGATGCTTGAGGACATTGGGAAGTTACCATTAATTCAAAAAACCATAAAAATGGTAATTTCTTTGGTTAGCTTCACTTATAGTCACTCTAGCATGTTAGCTATGTTGAAATCATGCCCTCCTTTTGGAATCATGTCAAGTACACCCTTAAGATCATGGGCCCTCTTGTTCGGTGCTTAGACTTGTTGATGGGGAGAAGAAGCCACCAATGGGATATATTTATGAAGTAATGGAGAAGGTAAAAGAATGCATCATGAAAATATTTCTTAATGATGAGAACAAGTACAATGATGTTTTTAAAATCATTGACAACAGATGAAATTGCCAACTTCATCGTCTGTTGCATGCAGTTGGTCATTTTCTAAATCCCGAGTTGTTTTATGACAACCCTTGCATTGAGCTGGATTTAGACGTTACAAAGGGGTGGTTTGAGTGCATACTAGATTGGTGCCAAGTCAAGCTGTGCACAGAAGAAGATATTAGAGGAGCAAGCACTATACAAGGCCGGCTATGGACTTTTTGGATCAGATTTCGCAAAATCTCAAAGAAAAAAGATTTCACCCAGTAAGATTATTATAAATTTTACAAAGCTTTATAAATTTAGTTCGATTAGAAGCTTAGACAAATTTATTTTAATTTTATAGCATTTTGGTGGCGGACATATGGGCATGAAGCTCCAAACATGCGAGACCTTGCTATCAAGATCTTGAGCTTGACTTGTAGTGCTTCAAGATGTGAGCGCAATTGGAGTATATTTCAGCATATTCATACTAAAAAAAGAAATAGTCTTGATCATGAAAGGATGGAGAGTTTGGTCTTCATAAAGTATAACCAACAACTCATAGAGAGGTACAACCTTAAAGATGAAGTTGACCCTATTGCACTCAATGACATTGATGAGTGTAATGAGTGGTTAGTTGGAGAAATTGGAATTGCCACCTTTCGAGATGATGATAATGTGAAAGATGATGCTGATTTAGTACATCAAGATGATAACACTTTGAGTTGAAACCTTGTGTTTGAAGCAATGGGGGCACATGAGCCTACGACAAATACTAGGAGAAACAACAAAATAGAAAAAGAAAGGAACCTGCAACAGCAAGGGGTGGTGCAAGTAGTGGACCAAGTCGGTCTAAGACTTCAAAAAAAGGAAAAGGAAAGGAAGTAATTGTGGAAAAGGAAGACGAATCAGAATTTGAAGTTGAACATGATTCTGAAAATGAAGAAGAACCAGAAGATGAGATTCAATTTAATGATACTGAATCAGAGGATGATGAGGAGGCAGAGGGACACGATAATAATCGTATTAATTTGGATGAATTTGATAAGACCTAGAATGTAGATGGTTCATAGTTTTTATGTTTTATGTCTTTTATTTTATGGCTTGCTTATGACTTTTGAGTTATAATTTGCACTTGATGTTATGTTTATTTGCTAAATTTGCTACTATATTTGCTATATTAATTGGATGTTTTATGACTAGAGAGTTGCTTATATAGATAGATTTTATAATTTATTATATTTATAATTTTTCTGCATGTTTTTTTGTACATATATATGTATTTTTTAGGTAATCCGCCATTTCCGCCATCTGCTATAACTTTATGGCGGATTTTTTGGCTCACCGCCATGAGCCGCCATCAGCAATAAAAACCTATGATTTCAATTGTACTTAACTATCTTAATCGATTTTTTTATCCCAATGAATTTTATAGCTACTTTGGCTATAAGATATTGATATTGCTAATTTGGTTTGAATTCTATTAATGTAATACTAATTTTTATTGATTAATTTTTTTAAATGATATTTACAGATTTTTGTCCATGTTTATTATTTTTGGAGCACATTAGAATGCATGTAAAAGCACATACCATAATTTTTTTTTAAAATTTCATAAGGATATAGCCACGATTTAAAAGCGTGACAATAGGTTTACCCATCTAGGTACATTTTAGAAAGTGTGGTTGTATGTCCTCTGAAAGCGTAGCCAAAATCAACCCAATTGGCACGTTTCTGAAAGTGTGGCTGTATTTTCATTTTTTTTTGGTACGCTTTTAAGCGACGGAATAAATGAAAGCGTGGCAAAAAATAAAGCATGCCAATAGATCGAGAAAAGTGTGGCGATAGAGCAACTGACACGCTTGTAGATGTGACCCTTTCAAAAGCATGCCGATAGCTCAAAAAGCGTGGCAAAAAGCTATCGCTGCGTTTTTTGTACTTTTTGGCATGTTTTAAAAGCGTGGCAAAGGCTAATTTTCTTGTAGTGCAACAACCATGATGCGGAGAATTATTGAAAACTCCAACGGACATTTACTTAAGAACCAGAGAGTTCTTCAATCTAGTACATTTTGTTGTGCTGCATGTTCTCAGAAAAAATTAATTGTAAGGCCATCACCAGTAAAAATTGGATTTGAGTCCCCTAAATTTCTAGAAAGAATTCAAGGAGATATATGTAGACCAATTCATCCACCATGTGGATCCTTTAGATACTTTATGGTATTAATAGACGCATCTTCGAAATGGTCATATGTGTGCTTATTATCTTCTCGTAACTTGGCGTTTGCGAGATTATTTGCTCAAATGATTATATTAAAAGGACAGTTTTCAGAAAATCCAATCAAAACAATTCACCTTGATAATGCTAGTGAATTCACCTCTCAAGCTTTCGATGCTTATTGTATGGCCAATGATATAAGTGTTGATAGCTCATGTTCATACACAAAATGGGCTAGCAGAGTCACTAATTAAACGACTTCAACTGATTGCTAGACCTTTACTTATGAGAACAAATCTCCCAACATCGACTTGGGAGCATGCTATTTTACATGCTGCAGCACTTATTCGCCTAAGGCAAACAAGTTACCACCAATTCTCTCATCTACAGCTAACTTTTGACCAGCAGCCAAATATTTTTCATTTGAGAATATTCGAATGTGAAATATATGTTCCAATTTCCTTGCCTTATCACACCAAAATAGGACCCTAAAGAAAATTGGGGATATATGTTGGTATAATTCTTCCTCTATAGTGAGGTATCTTGAGATACAGATTGGAGATGTATTTAAAGTCCAATTTGCAGATTGTCATTTTGATGAATTAAAATTTTCAACATTAGGAGGAAAGAATAAACAAATTAATTAGAATGCATATCCTTGATGCATTTAGATCCTCGATCAAGGCAATGTGAATTAGAAGTTCAAAAGATCATACATTTGTAAGGACTAGCAAATGAGTTGCATGATGCATTTTCTAATACGAAAAGGATAACTAAATCCTATAAACCAGCTAAAAATTCTCCAATTCGAATTGATGTCCCAGTTGGACAAATGGTCACTGAAACAAATTCACGCCAAAAGCGTGGTAGACCTGTCGGTTCTAAAGACAAAAATTCTCAAAAAAGAAAAGAGGTAAATACTATTCCCGTTAAAAAACATAAAGACATAGTAAAGACACCTGCAGTTGTCCAAAATTCTTATATAATTTTGACGCCAAAAGACGTTCAGGTACCTGAAAATTGTGAAAATGATAAAATCTCGATAAGTTGTGTCTTTATAGGAGTAAAATGGCATCGAAATAGAATCATTATCAACGAAATATTTGCATATAATGTGGTATTACACATCATGCGTGAAAGTAAGGATCTTGAGTAAAGAATAGTCGAAGAATGTCAACAACTGAATGTTTGGCCAAAATGTGAAGAAGCTATGAAGGCTGAGTTAGACTCACTTGCAAAATGTGAAGTCTTTGGACCTGTAGTCCGTACACCAGAAGATGTAAAACCTGTTGGATACAGATGGATATTTGTGAGAAAACGAAATGAAAAGAATGAATTTATACGCTACAAAGCTTGACTTGTGGCGCAAGGTTTTTCACAAAGGCCCATATATTATGAAGAAACATATTCCCCTATAGTAGATGCAATAACATTGCGTTATTTGGTCAGTTTATGACCATAGGCTACATATGCATCTAATGGATGTAGTGACAGCTTATTTATATGAATTATTAGATCGTGATATCTATATGAAAATCCCTGAAGGATTAAAGATATCTAAACCATCCAATGAATATTCGCAGGGGTTATACTCTGTTAAATTACAAAGATCTTTATATGGTCTAAAGTAATCTGGACGAATGTGGTATAATAATCTTACTGAGTACCTGGCTAAAAACAAATTCAAGAATGATGATATCTGCCTATGTTTTCACAAAGAAATCTGAATCTGGATTCATTATAATTGCTGTGTACGTGGATGATTTAAATATCATTAGAACCCTTGAAGAGATTCCAACAATTATACAAGCTCTAAAAAAAGAGTTTGAGATGAAAGATATTGGAAAGACTAAATTTTGTCTTGACTTGCAGGTCGAGCATACAAAAAATGGGATCTTTATTCATCAAACAACATACATAGAAAAGATCTTGAAAAGATTTTATATGGATAAGTCACATCCATTAAGTACCCCAATGATCGTAAGGTCTTTTGATGTGGAAAAGGATCAATTCCGTCCTAAAGAAGAAAATGAAGATATCCTTGGTCCTGAAGTACCATATCTTATTGCCATTGGAGCGCTAATATGTATTGTTAATAACACACGATCCAATATATCATTTGCTGTGAACTTACTAGCAAGGTATAGTTCCTCTCCAATAAAAAAATATTGGAATGGAATCAAACAAATCTTTCGATATCTTTATAGAACGGTTGACATGGGATTGTTTAATCCATATGGATCCAAATCACAATTACTTGGCTATGCAGATGCAGGATACTTGTCTGATCCACACAAAGGGAGATCTCAAACAGGATACCTGTTCACATATGGTGGTACAACTATATCATGGAGGTCCACAAAACAGACGATTGCAACAATATCCTCTAATCATGTAGAAATACTAGCGATACACGAAGCTAGTCACGAGTGTTTTTGGCTCAGGAGTTTAATCTAATATATTTTGTCATCGTATGGACTGATTGATCATAAGATAGCTCCAACTGTTCTGTTTGAAGATAATACAGCATGCATTGCTCAACTTAAGGGTAGATACATCAAAGGTGATAGAACAAAGCATATTTCTTCCAAATTCTTCTTCACTCATGACCTTCAAAATCAATGAAAAATTGATGTCCAACAGATCCATTCAAGCAATAATCTGGCAGATTTATTTACAAAGTCACTTCTAAAATCCTCCTTTGAAAAATTGGTACATCAGATTGGGATGCGCCGATTTTGAGATATTAAATGATGTCGACAAGAGGGGGAGACTGTACTCTTTTCTTCTTGGTCAGGTTTTTTCCATTGGGTTTTTCTTGACAAGGTTTTTAATAAGGCAGTTCCCATCACAAAGGATATTGTACTATTTTTCTTTCACTCAAATTTTTTTCCATTGAGTTTTCCTTTAGTAAGGTTTTAACCAGGCATATTCCTAAATGCTCATCCAAGGAGGAGTGTTAAGATAAGTATGATGATGTGGATGCCCATTTAATGGGCGGTTCACTCTTTCCAAGATGAGAATTCATCTTCTCAAAACAGATTGAAATTAATGAAATTAAAAGGCACTACTCTTGTACGTATATAAATAGGCATGACCTGATGTAAAAGCTACATACAACAGTAATAATAAAATCACTTCTCTCATTCTTCATATATTGTTCCTCTCTTTCTCTCTTTTACAAAAATAAGCTACTACATATATTAGTAGATATATATAAATCATCTCTATTATATTGAGATAATTATATTGGTGAATATTAATACTAAATTATCTATTTATGCTTTTTTATTTTATATCTATTTCTTCTTTTTATTTATTTATTTTACAATACTAATATCTCCATTCTTTTTTTAATTCAACTTCTCCTAATAATCCTAAACCTTATATAGATGACCATATAGATACCTAGTTGACTTTGACTAACTATATATATTTGTTGCTGATTTATATTTTGAAAATATAGCAACGTATATATATAAAAGTAAATATTATGATATGCCACCATTTACTTTTTGTCACATTAAAAAATAGGTAAAATTGCAAACAAGTGTCAAATTGAGTCACAGTTAAACTTTGAATTATTAATGACATTCATTAAAAATATTTTTTACACACTAAAATCGATCATTATATATTTGTATATAAATATATATATAATTTAATTTATTTATAATATATATTTTATATTAATAATTAATTTTAATATATACTAATACGAATAGATATTATTTATTACTGATACCAATTACCAAGGACAGAGGGAACTCACGGTTTAGGGTAGAGAGCATTTATTTTCTTTTTGCATCTTGAATCTTGATCATTTAAGAAAATGTTTCGAAATTTCAATTTATGTTAGCTCCCCAATCCATTTCGTAATGTAACGGAAGTTTGACGAAATTCACCACCAAGAAGCAATTCTTTCTTCAAAGTTCGTAAATATTTTTCGTATTTCCTTCACCAAGCCGTAACAATTAAATAAAGAAAAATAGAAACAAATCATAGACAAGCAGAAGGGTATTATAAGTCGTGTTTTACGACAAAGTTACTTTTATTATCTATGCATAAACAATAATGTCAGGGACAACACCCCATTTAGTTTACACTAATTCCTACTCAATATACAACACCGCCAAGCAGCTAGATTACATTGCATGCACCAGTCTCCAAAGCAATCACAAATTCTATATTTTTCAGAGGCAGTAAGCCTTATAAAGGCCAAACATTGTATACCTAACAATTTCAGTCTCCTGCGACATCACACAAATTGATGTCAAGTGTCAAACTATGTATGTATATGGTATGGAATAATCATGCAAATGTTACATACTATTACTATAACGAGTGCTAAATTACAGCATGCTTAAAGTGTAAGCTGATCCATGTTCTTAACATTCCTTGCATTCAACCTTCCTTCATCTTGCTCATCGCATGGGTTTCCTCTGTAATTGGATATTGCCTCTTCATTGTCTGAGCAGCCTGGTCTTTCAGTAAGGAACTGTTCCCAAAACACATCATTTACCCTGTTTGGCTGAGTAACTTGGTTGTTACTTGGAGTTTCCAGGGAAGAAGCCAAATTGGTTGCATCATTAGCTTGGTTTCGGTTTGAGAAAACTCCACCATTGGATTCTTTACTGTTGGAATGAAACCTAGGCTCTGCCAGCTTGCCAATTTCTTGAGAGTCTATTTGGGATGCTTTTGCTGAGTATGAATTTCTATTGACCTTAAACGGGCACGATGCCAAAGTAAGTTGGCAGGATATGTGACTATCACCTTCTTCACTACTTGGCTCCAACGTACACAGTTTTGGGCTCTCAGCATTCGTCGCTCTTTGTGATAAACATGAATCCATCTTGAAAGTAAAAGATGCCCCAGTATCAGCAAGCTCCAATGTTTCTGGTGCAAATGGAACAGATGTTCTTGTCTGGATTCCTGTTTGTTCTCCTTCAGATATTTTCTTCTGTGGACTTTCCCCATCTTCATTTGAACTTTGTGTGCTACGTGACACTAAGTTCATATCTGACACAGCTGGTGACAATTCCAGTCTGAGTTTGTTCGAGAAATCTTGATGGAAAACATTCCCAAATTCCATTCTAAAATTGTTGGGATTGTCCACAAAACTACTTTCTACAACAGGTTGCATGTCATCAACTTGAGGCAATCGTCTTTTCTTGTTATATGCTGATAAATCCATGGACTCAATTTTCCGGGAAAACTGCTCAACAAAAGTAGGATTCTGAAGAGCCTTCTCGAAAATGTTCAGCAAATGTTTCTGCCTCTTCTCCATACCATCTAATCGCTGCTGAAACTCTTCTAGATGAAGCTTCGCTGTTGATTGATGTTGCTTGAAGCTGAAAATATTAGATTCAATGGAAGATTTCTCACGGTTAAGTTTTTCGATTTCTTCCTCAAATGCTGCCCTTTCTGGATCCACAACAGAGCCGGGAGGATGACTATGACTGTGAATAGGTTTTCGGCGGTGGATATTCTTAAGAAGATGCTTTTGGTCTTTTATAAAATCATCATTAGCAAACTCCCACCGTTCAGGATGTATTTTGTGAAATCCCTGACCAATGAACACACATGAATGAATAAACCAAAACAAAATTAAACTATAAAAAACTTGTCCAGCTTCCCCCTTAAAAACAGAAATCAATGTGGGAGGGGAAATGGGTCAATGAGCAGAGCTTTTAAAAATCAATTCAATTGTATCTTCTCTTCCAATCTGTTTGAAACACTAAGCAGGAAGAGCAAACAAATAGCTCTTATTAGAAAAAAAAATGGATACCTACTAATGGAACAAATAGATGAGTCTTTGAGGAGCATATCAAAATTCAGATTCAAATATCAAACATGCCTATCATCATGTCATTATTAAATAACTTACCCATAACTATTTATTGAGCTTTGTTGATTCCTAAAACTCAACACACTTGCTTCACTTGTTGAAGACAACCAAGCTAGTTCTTATTTGTACCCCTGAAGAAAAGTAGAAAACCAAACATTGACAGTATTTCACCGTAGTAATCTTTCTTAGTAGCTGCTGTTTCTAGCTGGTTGCTATTTGTACTATGATGGTTTTTAGTATATAAGTCTAGCCATAAAGGGTGGTGACATCACCATACTCCTACAACACCAAGAACCCTAAATTCTAAGATTCTAACAACTTCAAAGAAATAAGATGCATGCAACATGCATGCTTTGCCAATAATACAACATCAAAATCCAGGATTAACATCTGAACACATTTGGTTTCATATCTGTGCGAAACCAAAAGCAACATTCTTCCTATTTTCCTCTCCCTAATGGGAAAACACTAGTGTACTTTATTAGTGTATGTATTAGACTTGCTGAAGACTGATCACAAATCCTTGACGCGATCCAAACCCTAACCTAACCAAAATCTTTCCTTTTGAGCTCTAAAACTATTAAATTCACACTCCATACCCAAGGATCAAACAACAAGAAAGCAACACTACCATTGACCAACCGTATCTTCGAACATCATCTGTAATTTAAACTAACGACCATATTTCATTCTACTGTTTCAACACCATCAATGTATTAAATCTTGAGTAAGTTCAAGTTGCAGATAAACTTCATTTTCAGATTCAAACCTAAACTCTCCGTTGATTTCACCACAATAATGATCATTGATGTCATCATACAAATCAAAATTTCCATTCAATTTCATCGCACTATCAAAGGTAACATAAAATTGAATTATAGCCAGCAAACAGAACACAATGACAAAATAAGTATAAGCACCAATTCTATATTATACTTGCGAATCGAAGGAACAACAACTCACATAGGTATTAAGCTGGCGGATGAAGCTAGAAAAGTTGTTATGCTTGAAATAGGTAGGTAGAAGAAGACGCGCAAACTCCGGCGGGTTCCAAACAACGAAGCTGTTGTTGGTGGAGCTGTTCCAAGAAACGATGTCATCGGTGGCGGAATCGTCAACCATGTCATAAGTCTTCAACAAGAACGGCGCCGGTCCACCTCCTGCTCCTCCTCCGGTGGATTGCGGCGCTCCTCCCTCCATTCCAGATCCTTCTAGAAAATCCTCTCCTTCTCGAAGTAATTAGAGAATAATTGGAAAGAAAGAAGACCTGCAATTCCGGTTCCAAACGTAATCAAATCGGGACAGTTTAGCAAGGTTGCGAGAACCAAACCGGTCATTGAACTGGTCAAGTGGCGGGTTAATTGGTTCAATGGTCCAACCGTAGTTGAATCGGTTTAGTTAAATATACAATAAAATTATTAAAAATTTAATATACAATTTCAAATATCCAAATTCAATGATTTCTAAACTAATAAAATTCAAAATTTTGTAATTTCATTTAATAACTTGTCCATATTTTATCAGTAAAAATTTACAAAGGGATTAAGATCTCTCCTTGCTGGGAATAATGCATAAAAAACCAGTTGCATCGATCTCTTCTTTGATTCCCAGTGTAAAGCAAAATAATCCTTAAAGAACTTTACTCTACTCCCAGCTTCCCCAAACTCCTCCTCAAACTTCTTCTTCCAGAGGTCATTATTCCCAGACAGGTACCCCAGTTCTGTACACAAGCAAGCCACCCTAGCCACAACAACACTAGGAAGACACTCCAAAATCATCATCTTAAGTTCTGTGGGGACAGGAAACACGGTGGAAGGTCCACAGCTTTGTCACAAAGATCAATCAATAATCGCAATGCAAGCCTATCCTTAACCATCTTCCACAACTCAAAAATCTCACTTTATTGATCAACAACAGCATCATCATCAAAATTATCCTTGGATTCAAAATTTTCCAGCATCAACCTCAAGGGCTTGGCAAATTTACGGTTATCCATAGTATTCAAGAAAACTCAGCATCTAAAGTCGAGAATCCAAAAACAGAAAAACTAAGCAAAAAATCCAAACTCAGAATCATAAAACCCAGCAACTCAGAATCACACAATCAGAGTTGTTAACAAATTGAATAACAGAATCAACTCAAAACAAGCAAAAATAAATTGAAGCAGAAGTGCTTACCCGCGGCGAGGGAGGAAGGAAGTGACGGCGGCGACGGAGAAAGGAAGTGAACTCGGTCAAAGAGAGCGAGAGAGAGCGAGAACAGGGAAGCGAGCTCAGAGAGAGAGACAGAAAGCTCGAAGAGACGACGACCGACTGACCCAGCAACGGCAACGCCACGGGCTCGACGCGGACCTTCGTGCAACGGCGAGGAGGAGACGAACGATGAGAATAGGGCCGAGCAGACCTTTCCACAGGCGATCACGGCACTCGCGAGGAGAAAGGTTCGGCGACCTTCTTGACTGTTTTGGTGATGAGTTTGGGATGGTAGCTGGTGGGTGGTGGCTGCTCTGAGAAGGGTATTAGGGTTTTATGTGAGCGAGAGAGACCCGGAGAGGAAGGGGTGGGGTGGGACTTCTTTTTCTGATCTGTGTTTTTGAGAGAGAGAGAGAGAGAGAGAGATTGACTTCTGCACAAAATTGGCGTGCGGATGATAGTTGTTTTGCCAAAGGAAGCTGCCAAAATTGAAAATACACACCAACTAGATTTTGGAATTTTGGGAAAATAAAAATTATTTTTTTATTCTATTATATAAAAAATAATTTTTATTTGTAAGCTTAACATAAAATTAATGTGACATATTTTTTAGAATATTTTTTATTTATTTTTTAATTTATTAAATATAATTTAAATTAATTTAATTAAATATTTAAATATTATATAATTTAAAATAATGTATATCAATTAATTGATTTAATTTTTATAATATATAAATTTATAGACTAAATAAAATAAAATAATTTATTATTTATTTAAATTAAATATAATAAATATAAATTAATTTAGTTAAAAATTTATTATTTTTTAGTTTTTCATATATAAAGATGACTGAATAAAATTACAAAAATGATTTTTTTATTACTTTTGTTATTTTAATCTTTTTTTCTCTTTAGATGTAATTTGGTTTTATATTAACTTTGTTTATTTAATGATAAAATATATTCATATTAATTATATTATATATTAGTCTATTTTTTCTATATATTTTGATTTTTATAATTGTTACTTAACTCGTTATTTTCGTTTTTTTGAATTATTTTTATTTTTTTTATGACTAGATAATTAAAAAAATAAAGCAATGAGAGAAAAAAAAATACGATAGCTATAGACAAAAACTAAGAAACCAAAACAACATCATTTTTCAGCATTATTATTATTAATATGAACTTCATTATTTTTTTAGCATTCTTTAATATGAGCTTTATTTTATTAAGTGTTTAACTATGTAAAATTATATTATATATTAGTATATAAAAATCAATTATTTCTTTAATTTGTTCGTCTAATATGTTTTATATTAGAGAAAATTTCACTTCCCTCCTTTTTGTTTTATAAATGTACATTTTTCTTCCTTCTAATTTTTAAAAAATTTTCTCTTTAATCCATTTTAAACTTTTTGTATTAACTAATGTTAACTTTATCCATTTTTTAAGAAAAAATAAATTATTTTTTAAAAAATACCCATTAACAAAAATTTTATTTTTTATCATTAAATTTTGCTTACCAAAATATCCTTTAATAAATTATTCTTTTATTGGTTAAATTGTATTTTTTAAAAAATTTAATAATTATATTATTTTTTTAAAATACCCTTCAATAATTTTTTAATTATTAAATTATAATTTTACCAAAATTTTTGTTAACAATTTTTTTATATTTTACTATTAATTTTTCGATATCTATATATATTATTTTAACATTAAATAAAAAATTTTAGTAAGATTATTTTTTGGAAAAACTACCATTTGTACCCATAAATTTTGCGAACGCTGACAAAAGTACCCATCAAACAAGAAAACTAACGTTGTATCCATGAAAGATGGGTTCCGTGTGACAATAGTATCCAGACCGTGATTTTTTGTTAATTTTTTAATAAAATTCCCAAATTAACCCTTCTATCTTCATCCCCAAATTCCAAATTTCACAACCCTAATCCTTTTTCTTCCTCTGCACCTCCGGTGAGTTCCCACGAAGCCCTCCAAGCCACCTTCTCCAACCGCAAACAAGATTCCCATTCTCGATCTCAATCCTCTCTCTTCTCCATCTCCGTCTCCATCTTCTCTGCCTTCTTCATCATCAACTCCCTCGTCTCCCTCTTTGACGCACACAACTCAAACGACGCCGTTGGCTCCGTCCTCCAACTCCAGCTCCTACCAATCGCCCTCCTCTTCCTCTCTTACTCCCTCCTCTCTCTCTTCACCTTCCCCCTCCCTCTCCCCTCATCATTATTAGAACTCCTTGCCGCCTTCGCCTTCGTCCAAGAGTTCCTCTTGTTCTCTACTTTCAGAGGAAGGATCCAAGCGGGGTCGAAAACCGTTACTACAGTCTCTTGCTGGTTCCCATCGCTGTATATGTTTTCTCCACTTTTCTTGAATTGAAGTCTCCGGGCTCCGCTTTCCCCAAATTGGGTCGTGGAATGGGCTTCATCCTTCAGGGCACGTGGGTCATTCAGATTGGCTTGGCTTTGTTCTCCGGCTAGGTGGCGCAAGGGTGCTCCCTGCACCAGCTGAGCAGGGGAAACTATACTCTGAGGTGCAAGGGCCACATGGACTACCACAGAGCCAGCGCCCTTGCCACGCTTCAGTTCAACTGCCAACTTGCTCTCATGGTTGTTCTTTCTGTTGGTGCTTATTCGGTAATCTCTGCGAGGAAGGGAGGATCTTTAGAATCTTCTTCTGCTGCTGCCAGTTACAGGCCGATTAGTTTTGCTGAGATGCAGCAGTTGGAGAATTCCATGAATTTCACTTTGGATTCTAATGATAATGATGGTGAAGAGAGATAGAAGGGGACTGTTGTTGAACATGGTAATGGGTTGCGAAATTTGAAATTTGGGGAAGAAGATACAAGGGCTAATTTGGGAATTTTATTAAAAAATCAACAAAAAATCACAGTCTGGATACTATTGTCACACGGAACCCATCTTTTATGGGTACAACATTAGTTTTCTTGTTTAATGGGTACTTTTGTCAGCGTTCGCAAAATTTATGGGTACAAATGGTAGTTTTTCCTTATTTTTTAATATCAATATATATTAATTGTTATATATATTAACAGTAATAAGATTTTTTCGTTAACAATTTTTTATATTTTATTATTAATTTTTTGATATTTATATATATTATTTTAACATTAAATAAAAAATTTTAGTAAGATTATTTTTTAATATCAATATATAGTAATTGTTATATATATTAACAGTAGTAAGATTTTTTATTTAATGTTAAAATAATATATATTGATATAAAAAAATTAATAGTAAAATATAAAAATAATTGTTAACAAAAATTTTGGTAAAATCATAATTTAATAATTAAAAAATTATTGAAGGATAGGTATCTTAGAATAAAATAATTTAATTATTAATTTTTCTAAAAGTATTTTAATAAAAATACAATTTAATCAATAAAAAAATAATTTATTAAAGGGTGTTTTGGTAAGCAAAATTTAATGATAAAAAATAAAATTTTTGCTAATGGATATTTTTTCAAAAAATAATTTATTTTTTTTAAAAATGGATAAAGTTAATATTAGTTAACATAAAAAATTTAAAATGGATTAAAGAGAAGGTTTTTTAAAAGTTAGAAGGGAGGGAAATGTACATTTATAAAATAGATGGGAGGGGAGTGTCATTTTAGCATGTCGCAGGAGAGGAGAGTGGAATTTTCTCTTTATATTATTATTTGATTTTACATTTTTATCTAAAAATGTATATTTTTTTAATTAAGTTTATGCACAAATTTATCATGTTAATGAATAAATATTAAATTTATATGTGAAATTTTTTCATTTCAAGAAAAAAAATAATTAAACTCAGCCTGCGAAGTTAAGGCTGGCCGGAGAATATTTACATATATATATACATAGCCCCAAGTTTCAAAATACACATACATAAACCCTAATTCTCCATAAAACCTCTAAGAGGTACATAAACAAAGCATTCTTATACACAAGAGGAGAGACTATAAATTTATACATAATAATATCAAAATAACAAAAGAAAACCCCAAAGTAAACCACTTCGCCGCAGAAACTCCAGACGCCTATTGAGGTGCCTCACGACCTGCATCTGAAAAACGACAACACAGTATGGAATGAGAACCGGATGTTCTCAACATGGTAAAGGTGCCACGCACATAAGATATAAGATCTTGGGAATGCCAGAGGCAATCCTAGAACGCCGACATTCATATTATAAAACTTAAGAATTAAAACGGAAACCATAAATAAGGGTGGTTTTCTAAGGATTCATAAACTTAACCAAATACTTTAACCTAACCCTCCATCATCCTCTTTCCTCCAAAACCTCCATCACCAGTATAATTACACAGACAAGCAAGCAGACAATAACAAACACAATTAGGATACAAGTAGCACGTATACAAGTAAGCATATGAAAGTCACATAGGCATTCCCAATTAGAGTATGAACAAGTAATTCAAGCAATATGCTTATGATTCATGCCTGTCCTATGGCTGTTGATATCAACTGTCAGTTACTTAGCCAGCCCAACATGTCCTAGTAGCTAACCGTGGACAGTACACCAAACACGGAGCAAGTGGGACAACGCCGCAACCCTTACATCTTACCCGCGTACCCGGAGCAGGGGACAGCTTCACCCTGCCTCTTACCCAGGTGGCATATAGCTCTCAACCTAGAGCAAGTGGCGACATAATTCCACCTTTGCATCGTACCCGGAGTTTCGAACTCTTAACCGGAGCAAGTGGATACACCACTACATCTTACCCGGCAATCTTGCCTCTTACCCAGAGCAAGTGGTTAACACCACTGCGTCTTACCCGGAGGCACATCACAATCAATTTCAATTTCATTATCATTATAATTCATTCATAATCATCTATAACCAATGCATAATCATCCTTTACAATAATGGCATTACATATACTTCAGTTCTCTGCATTTTTCATACATAATTCATCATTTTTCAACCTTGCTTCACCCTCAAGTTACCACTCTTTCCTAGTTCCATCTTATCACTAGGCTTACTAATAAAATCTAGGACCAAAGGAATGAAAATAGAGGTTTAGCAGTTTAAAATTAGGTTTAAAATTCAAAAACCAGATTTGCTAAAACAGGGGCCACGCATACATGTGGGCGTGAAAAATATTTGCTCGCGTACGCGTGAATCCCAACCTGAAAGGGTTGGTCGCGTCGCGAGCAGCTAGACACGTACGCAAACCCTACGTCACGCGTACGCGTGGAAGTACGTTTTTCCAAAAGTTTTGCTTAATCAAAAACTGCAGAATTTCATTTTGGGACCCTAAACTTTCGACGCGCATAACTTTTTCGTTTCTAATCATTTTTCTTCTGTTCTTTGAACAGCATAAACTTCACAGACCCAATTTTCATATAAAACAAATTTGAAATCATTTTGGGGTCCGGAAGCCAAGTTATGCTTCACCGAAGTTCGGCCAAAAATCAATTTTACACAAAAGCTCCAAACCTCAATTTTCATTAACCCAAACTCAAGTCACACTTCCATTACATATAATTGGCATAGCCACGTACCATTTATTTTACCAAAGTCATTCACAACCTGCTTCAATCAATTATACATCAATATGTACCTAGTTTCATACCTAATTCTCATGACTTTAGTCACAACATACCACCACAAACTCATGTTCATTCCTTTTCCTACTTTACAAGCACCAATAAGTCATCATTTAACAGCCCAATTCCAACATCAACAGTCAAGCAAAAACTCATTATTTATGATTAAGTACTAATCAGTTTACATGCTCATACATTCATTCCTATCTTAAAGTCAACTAGCCTAAGTCTTCACAGAACATTATATATTATATACGTGAAACCTAAACCATACCTTGGCCGATTTCCACGTATTACCCAAGATAACCCCACAAGACAAGCTCGCAAGCCTTCCACACCGAAGTTCAATTCTAGCACCAACCAATTTTCCAACTAAGCTTCCAATGGCCCCAAAGACTTCATATCATACATACATACACACCTAACACAAATGTAACATATTTATACCCAAAATTCAATACCCAAAATACTTAATCAATGAATTAGCTAAGGTTCTAGGATTCTCACCTTACCAATAGGAAATTGGGACAAGACTCGGTAAGTCCACCAAGTTAATTTGATCCTAAACACCGAAATTTAACAATTTTTAACATCTTTGCACATGAATTTTCGAAACTGAAACTGAGAAAATCGAGGAATAAAATGTGACTTCTTTACCTTACAATATACTGGACTTTGTAGAACTCGAAGCCGCGAACGCGTAACCGCAAACGGTGCGGCGATTAGAGCGAGAAGTTATGTGAGATCAAAGGTTGAGTGAGGGTTTTGGAAATAGAAGTGTTCTTCCTCCCTTTGCTGGAATGTTTCAGCGTTCCATGCATGTACGGGGAGAGAGAATGGGCTGTGCCCATCCAATTAAGTGGAGTTAGATTGGGCTTGGGCCCAATACGGGTTCGGTTCAATCGGTTCGGCCTATTCGGTTCAATTTTGAGCCAAATTCTTTGAAATTAGTGTTAAAATTCTTTTTTTAATTAGCTCTATCCCATATTACTATAAAATTCACATTTTTAATTTCTTTTATTAAAAATTAATTTATTGATTAATTATTCGCTAATTGCGGGATTTACAACTTGGTTAAGTATTTTGCTTGAATGTAGAGTTTTATTCTTTATTTAAAAGGATAGTGATCTTAATTATCTTCTAGAAAAATTTATATTAGTTGTTATTTTAAAGGATTTGTCATATGTTTTTACAAGAAATTATATTTTGTTTGATACAATTTAATTTTATATTCTTTCAAAATAAAAATATTTTTACCTTTTTCAATGTTATAGTCATCTAGTTTATCTATCTATTTACCTATTCTATTATATAAAAATCGAATTCCTACACTTAATAATGGAGTTGATGTGACATACTTCTAAGAGTATTTTTTGATTTATTTTTAACTCATTAAATATAATTTACTATAATAAATTAATTATATCAACTAATTGATTTTATTACATATTTAAATATCACATAATTTATTATAATTTATATCAATTTATTTTGATAGTATTTTCTAATTTATTTCTTTTAATATTCTGGTAGCATTTTTTAATTTATTTCTTTTAATTTATTAAACCAAATTAATTATACTAATTATATGTACTAATTAATTGATTTAATTAATTTATTAGTCATTAAAATATTAAATCTATGAATAAAATAGGTAATTGAGATATTTTCAATTAATAATTAAATCAAATCAAATCATATCTATTGAACCAAATTTAAATCATGTGAATTAAGAACCAAATTAAAATATAATTTCTTACTTATTCAAATTGAATGCAATAAATACAAATTAATTTTGTTAGATAATCATAGTCTTCTGGTCTTCTATATATAAATGGCCAAACAAAATTATAAGAATCATCATTTTTATCGCTCTTGCTATTTCATCTCTTCTTTTTTTTCTTTTTTCTTTATATATAATTTTTTTTATGTATAAATGTACTCAAAATGAGAAAGCATGAATGAATGTTTCATTGATTGTTTGTTTGACGAATACCATAGCCCAAAAATGACTCAATTTAAATATTCTACCATTACTTATGGAAGTTAGACCGGTAGTAATTTAGGGTGGGCAATGTATTTTTTATAGTATTGGATAGAAGAATGTTTATAAAAATGAATATACCCATTGTAATGAATTTTCTTTGTTAACTTGTTATTTTTTACCTAACAAACAACATTCATATTGAATATATTATTTTCATCAGAAGTCATACATAATTGATTGATAATTCTGTGTAAAAAGATTCCCGTGATGACTAAATATCGTACCATTAACTTACTAAAGTTAATTCTCTTATGATTATGCCAATGTATAAAACTATCAGAGAGAAACTGATTAGATTACATTTGTTTCTAATGAGGTAGGCAAGTTTTTAGTCTTAATCACGGTTGGAGTTGAGGAAGGTAAAAAAAATACTAATAATACAAATACTGTTTATTTTAATACTAATAATGCTCCGCATCCATGTAATTTCCCTAACCGAGTCAACCAAGTTGTTTTTGCTTCACGCGCCCGCCACCTTCTAATGTAAAGCTTCTTCCTCAACGTAGAGCTTCTCTTTCTCAATGTAAAGCTTCTCTTTGTTCTTCTTCCTCAACGTAGAGCTTCTCTTCCTCAACGCAGAGCTTCTCTTCCTCAACGTAAAGCTTGTCGTCGTTCTTCTCTGCTTTGATTCTTTGATTTTCTTCTTCGTTTTCAGATTTCAATCTGCATTGCATTTATGTTCTTCGTTTTTAGATTTCAGTTATTTTTCTTTGTTTTCAGATTTCAATAGCGTATCAAAATAATAAATGATTCAAGTTTAAATCAGTTGAATGAGAGCAATTTAGATTATTCTTCTGAATCAAATCAAGTGGACGAGGTTTGGATTATTCAATTTTGAATTCAATGGAATGGAATACAATCGCTAAATCCAGTTGTTTATGAACACCATTTTTTATTCATTTCATATTATATAATGGTTTCATTTTGATAATATTTTTGGTTCATTCGAGATGCAGGTATTTCTGAATTTAAATTTATATAGTGGACAAATTTTTAGTTCATTTGGTATTATACAATGATTTTGTTTTGATAATATTTTCGGTTCATTCTTCAACGATTTTGAATGCAATGGAATGCAATTGAATAAAGTGATAATGAATAGAATTTGGATAGAATACTGGAGTTTCTGAATTTACAGAATGCACATGTTTTGATTCATTGGTTATTACACAATGGTGTTATTTTGACAATATTTCGGTTCTTTTTACAGATGTGTTGTGGATGAACAATTTGTCCCAAAGGTTGAGATGACTTTCAAGACACTGAAAGAAGCTGAAAAGTTTTACAAAGATTATTCCAAACTTGCTGATTTTTCTATGAAAATAAGAAACACCACTCGGAAGGAAAATGGGATTAAGAATCAACTAATTACATGCAGTAGAGAGGGAAAGTGAAAATCCATGATATCTCCAATTCTGAAGACAAACCACTCAGCTGGAATAAATTGTCCAACCAGGATTTATGTACATATATTGAAGGACGTTGGTCTTTAGATAATTTTGAAAATTATTTTGAATCATTCACACCCTTGCTATCCAGATCGAGCAGAGATGCTTAAACAACACAGGGAGCTAAGCATGTTTGTGCGTCGTACCATTGAAAACAACGAGGAAGCTAGAATCAGACCAAGTAAAATATATCAGTCATTTGTAGCAGCAGCAGACAGTCATCGAAAACTAAGTTTTATAGAAAAGATGTGAGAAATTACATTACAAGAGAAGTACATAATGTTTTCGAACAAGATGATGCCAAAGAATTTGGCAAGTACTTATTAAGAATGAAAGAGAATAATCAAAATTTCTTTTTTGAGCTTAACCTTGAAGTTGATCACTCCATTAAAAATGCATTTTGGGCCGATGCAAGAAGCAGGGCTGCATACGAGTATTTTAGAGATGTTGTTTCATTTGATACCACTTACAACACAAACATGTATTCATTTCACTGTGATATAGTTTTCGGTTCATAGAGCTAACAAATTTCGGTTCATAACTGTTGTGAGTGTCCATTTTTGCAGGTACAATCTGGTTTTTGGTTCTTTTGTGGGTGTGAATCACCACGGTCAGTCGACACTTCTCGGATGTTCTTTGATGAAAAATGAGGACATCCAGTCATTCAAATGGTTATTCGAATGTTTGCTTCGTTGCATGGGAGAGAAGGCACCAAAAGGGATTCTTACCGATCAATGCGCATTAATGCCAAGGGCTATTGAGACCTGTATGCCAACAACAATTCATCGGTGGTGCATTTGGCATATTATGAAGAAGATCCCAAGCAAATTAAACGGCTACAAGTGACACAAAGAAATCGAACAAGAGATGAGTCATGTTGTTTGGAATTCGTTTACAAAAGAGGCATTTGATAGAAATTGGAATAATTTTCTCACAAAGTATGGTGTTGGAAGCAATAAGTGGCTTTCAGGTAACCAAGGTTTCATTCGAATTAATTGATGTTCTTACTTTTTCGGTGAAAACGAGTATAACTTTCGTTTCATTTGTGTTTGATTTTCGATTCATTTGAAGATCGTCATTTATGGATTTCAGTTTATCTTGATCACCACTTTTGTACCGGGATGAGAAGCACGCAAAGAAGTGAGAGCATGCATGCTTTTTTTAATAAGTTTATCACACGCAATAGCTCCTTGATTCAATTTGTGAAGCAATATGATAATTGCCTGGAAAGCAGATAGCAAAGAGAGAGAGAATTTGATGCTGCAGATTTTCACATCGTGATATCGTGTGCAACAAAATCACCAATAGAGGCTCAATTTAGCACGTGTATACTCATGAGAAGTTCAAGGAAGTTCAAGCACAATTCAGAGGAAAGGTGAATTACATCACAAGATCAACGCATTCCGCTCTAGGTTTTACGTCATATGAAATTGTAGAGCAGGTTTCTAACTCAACATTCAACAAGTTTGTTATTACTTATGACACAATATCACGCGAAGTAAAGTGCCAGTGCTTGTTGTTTGAGTCAAGGGGTATATTGTGCCGTCATTCTCTGAGTGTCTTAAACTTTGAGTGAGTAGATAAAGTGGCACCAAAATATATATTAGAACGCTGGAGTAAGAACATAAAGAGGAGGCACACACATATCAAGAGCAGCCAAGACGAGCCTCTATTGGAGCCGAGAAGCAAGAGATTCGACGATTTGGTGTTTCGGTCACACAATATTTGCGAATTTCCGTCAGAATCTGAGGAGCTGGCTGAAATTCTGCACCGGACTTTTGATAATGTCATGGCTGAGATGCAAGAATATCAAGTAAAAAGTAAAGGTAAAAGTTCGTTATCTCACAAAGATGCTACGTTGAGTTATGTTAACGACCTTCAAAGCCCCCATGTGTTAGAATAAGAGAACGTCTCAAGAACATATTGGGATCAAATATGAAAAAAATTGCAAATGCAACAAACAAAAAGAAAAAACCAGCTCTAAACGAGGTAACATTGATTTGCTTTTTATTAGGAAAAAATTCATTTGTGCATTTTGCTAATATATGATTTATTTTCTTTTTTGCAGTTGAACCTTTTAGATAGTGGATCAATGATTCAGTCAAGCCCCAACCTTTATAATGCATAAGATATGAATTATTTCGGAGAGGATTTTAGAAGTTTTAGTTTTTATTAATATAAATTTCGATTCATGTATGACTAAATTTCGGTTCATTTGGGTTCTAGTCATATAACGAGGGTTAATTTCTTATTTATGTTATGTTTTATTGAATAGTCACTTTTTATTTTTCAAATTAGCTTCTGCAATTTTGTTATGTCAAACAGTTTAGGTGTTACTGAAATTGAATAGTCATATATACATTTTTTCGGTTCATTTCGTGTAATAATTTCGGTTCATTTGTGTTTTTGGCATTCTTGATGTTTGATAAATACATTGAATTCATTCACTGTAAATATAGATTTATTTAATACAACACAGACAGTTCCAATAAATAAATAAAAAGGAATTAAAGAAAAGATTTTTAATTATATACATTTAACATTTACAACGATTCAAAGAAGAAGTGTTTGCTTTTTTATAAATTAGTGTTAATTATAATTCCTTACCACGAGTCAAAGATTGAAGCTATAACCTATTTACTTTCTATATCCCCATATGAGAATTTACAAAAAGAATTTGAGAGGGCAACGGATGACTTTGGGTATCTTATTGCTTCAGATGCCTCAATGGCTTTGTTTCTCAATTTATTTATCTTGTCCAAGAGAATGGTTGGACCATATTTCTGCCTAAAGGCATCTATTTCTTCCTACAATTCAAGTGAAAGAAATTACTTAATTTGAACCTAATGAAATAAGAAATGAACCGAAATTTATTAATTTAGGAATTACTTACCTGTTTCTAATTTTTACATTTATATTTTTCATTTTTGATATTTTCAGAATCAATTGTTTTCAACCATTTCATCACATATATTTTGCAATCATAACTAAGAAATAAATAAAAAAGTAAAGTATGATTAATAGAAGAGACACAACATATTAATAATAGCACAATAAAATATATTAATAATAGCACTATAACAAAGAAAGATTTTACGATGTTCGTTGACCGTTGATTGTAATATACGGTGCTTCAACGCCCTCTTCGTTGTCCATCAAAAGTTTTGCCCCAACATAAACCCTCATCTGAAATACTATTAAGCTCTGAAAAAGATACAAAAAGTGTACTTCAATTCAGTAATAATTGAACGAAACTAAGCCCACAAACAACATTCAATCAAGTACAATGAGTGATTGATAATAGCTAGAAATAAGAGATAACTTACAACAAAAATATGTATTATGTAAATAACTTATAACGAATTAGTTCAAAGCTAGTTTTGATTGAGGTATTTCTTTTTTCTTTTTCCTGACGGGGTCAAGCACATGGTAGGCCTTCTTTTTAACATCAATCCACAACTATCAATGGCCTCCATTGCAAACTGGTGCAAACAGCTGAAGTTTGGAAAAAGGATAGAATATTTCAGTCTAAATAATAGCAAACGACAAAATTGTTAAAGAAGTTTTAGAAATCACAACTTACAAATAGATGCGATGCTAGTTTTTTTTTTTGTCCAGAAAAGGCAGGAAGTCCTGAAATTCACTGATGCAGTAGGCCTTCTTCGTGTTTGGATCAATGTATTCAATATCGTACTTCTCCAACGTTAAATTCTGCAAAATGAACCTCAGTTAAATCACAAATGAATCGAAATGACCTCATATTTGAACATGCAGTCAAAAAACCTTAATCATGAACAAGAACATATCAAATTCACTTCTAGATTCAAATGAACCTCAAACAAACTAAGGAATAAACCGAAATTACTTCAAATTTGAACAAGTAGTAATAAAGACTCAATCATCAACAAAAATACATCGAATTCATTTCTAAATTCAAATGAACCTCAAATAAACTTAGGAATGAACCGAAATTACTTTAGATTTGAACTAGTAGTAATAAAGACTCAATCATCAACAAGAAAACATCGAATTCATTTCTTGATTCAAATGAACCTCAATTAAACTAAGAAATGAACTCAAAATTTCATCAAATTTGAACTAGCAGTAAAAAAATCTCAATCATCAACAAAAACAAATGAAATTCATTTATGGATTCAAATGAACCGAAATTATTTAACGAATAAAAAATTTGGCTTACCACAATATCTGTCGGCACGCGGTATATTTCTTCATCAAATCTGCGATATTTTTTGTTATTGAGAAACATACACATTGCAGAGACCACCTATAGGACAAAAATTTGTTAGATATATGGGAATAAAACCTTTTAGAAAAATCATTAATATTAATGTAATAGCCAAAGAATTTACCGTATTTTCTACATCTTGTCCAGGTCTTAGAGATATGAAGTAGAATCTAACCCCCTCTAAATGCACTTTGTGGTCCAACATAAATATCGTTTCATACTCATTAGTTGTATCTTTGTAAAACTTAGTTTGTTTCATCCATTGATAATATTTTTTCCTCAACTCTTCTGTTATTTCTTTTTCTTTCACCAGAGTCTTGTACCCTTTAAGGGTGTTCAACTCGGTTTTGCACTTGTTTCCTCAGCATATTGCAATGTATCTATCACTCCAGCATCCATTATCTCCTCTACCAACATTTCAAGTTGTGTTATTGTTGGTTGAGAGGTCGGGGTACTTGGTTGAGAGGTCGGGGGACTTATGCCAAGGCTGAAAGAAGGTGCATCATTTTCCCAATGCCGAAGACGGAAAGAACTGCAAGATGACAGAGAAAAGTTTTAAGTAATAATAAAAAAGCATTATGATATACCATCAAAACTAATAAAAAAGATTTTAAGTAAAACTTACACATTCAATGGTGCTTCTTGCTCGGACTGCCTTGCTAGAGTTTCTTCGCAGGCCTGCTGTTGGGGTCCCGGAAGACAGCTGTATTAAACAGAAAAGTGTTCAATATTGAACCGAAATTATCATTACATACCATCAAAACTAATAAAAAGAATTTTAAGTAAAACTTACACATTCAATTGAGCTTCTTGCTTGGACTGCCTTGTCAGAGTTTCTTTGCAGGCCAGCTGTTGAGGTTTTGGAGGACAGCTGTATTAAATAGAAAAATGTTCAATAATGAACCGAAATTGTTATTATATACCATCAAAACTAATAAATATAATTTTAAGTAAAACTTACACATTAAGAGGAGCTTCTTGCTCCGATTGTCTTGTCAGAGCTTCTTCACAGTCTTGCTGTTGGGGTTCCAGAGGGCAGTTGGATTAAACAAAAAATAATTCAATAATATTTTTAATTATTATTATTATATACTATTAAAACTAATAAAAAGAACTTTAAGTGGAACTTACACATTAAGAGGAGCTTCTTGCTCTGATTGCCTTGCCAAAGTTTCTTCGCAGACCTGGCATTGGGGTTCTAAAGGATAGCTGTATTCAATAGAAAAGAGTTCAATAATGAACCAAAATTATTATTGTATACCATCAAAACTAATAAAAAGAATTTTAAGTACAACTTACTCATTAATAAAAGCTTCTTCTGTTTGAATTTCCGAAGGGACAGAGGTAAAGGTCTTTTGTTGTTTTATCTCTTCCACAATAGAACTTAGAAGAGCAATTGCAATAGGAACTCTGATGAAGGTAAACAAGAAATGAGTTAATATTGAATGATTAGAATAGAAAAGTAAATTGGAAATCTACACTAAGTGAAAGCTGCACATTGATTAGAATAGGATAGTAAATTGGACTCAAATAAACGTCAATTAATCTAAGAAATGAACTAAAATTAGTTCAGATTTGAACAAGCAGTAATGAAGACTCAATCATCAACGAAAACACATCAAATTCATTTTCTGGATTTCAAATGAACCTCAACTAATCGAAGAAATGAACCAAAATTAGTTCAGACTAACAAGCAATCATGAAGCCTCAATAAAAAAAAACACATCAAATTCATTTCTGGATTCAAATGAACCTCACTTAATCTAAGAAATGAACCAAAATTACTTCAGATTTGAACAAGCATTCATAAAGACTTAATCATCAACAAAAATACATCAAATTCATTTCTAGATTCAAATGAACCTCAATTAAACTAAGTAATGAACTGAAATTACTTCACATTTCAACAAGTAGTCATAAAGACTCAATCATCAATAAAAATACATACAATTAAACTAAGAAAACTCACATATCTAGAGGTTGAGACTGAATTTCTTCTCGAACAATAAGGATTTGTTCTTGAGGATCAGGTGTTGGGCTACTGATAATTAAACAAAAATTTCATGTCAATAATTAACTAAAAATTATTACCCAAATTTAAAAGACCAAAAATATTTCAACTTACATAGTTAGAGTTTGTGAACTCTGTTTTTCCTTTTTTGATGCCATTTTTTTCTTCTAAAAATTATTACCGGAGATTCAGGGGTATTTTTTCTAATAAAAAAAATATAAAATTAAAATCATTAACTAAGATATTCTAATTAAAAGCAGAAAAAGTAAATAAAAGTTAAGAGGAATTACTTGGTATTGATCGGTACATTTACAGATCTTGCCAAGCTCGTATGCGTTTGTAACACAGGTTCACTTTCGCTGGCCAAATTTACAGTTGGCAGTTTAAGCAAAAAACAAAAATATTTTTCAGTAAAACCAAAGAAATTACATGATGTTTTAGGAAAATTTAGCAGAGAAAGAAAAAGAACTTTATATAAGAAACTCAATCTTACGTCTACGATAAATCATTCGGAGCAACATTTGTTTTTTCAGCGCCGTCATTTTTTCTCTTTGTTCTTTTTTATTTTTGTGTTCTTTTTTCAGCACTCGTCACCTCTGTTTCTTCAGTTCTGACAATTGATACAAAGAGTTTTAATTCAAAATTAGGATGAACCTTAATTAAAAAATAAATTAACCGAAATTATTTGAAATTTGAACAAGCAGTCAAATAGAGTCCATCATCAACAAAAACACATCAAATGTATACTAGTGACAAATATCAGAGCTGTAACTAACTTAACAAGCACACATAAACAATTTTCAGCAAATTCAAGTGAAACTAAACCAAATGAACCTCAAATAAATGTAGAAATGAACCGAAAATATCAATACTTATCACGTCATTAGGTGAACCTTGATTAATTTACAAATAAATCGAAATTATTTCAGATTTGAACAAGTAGTAAAAAAGACTCAATAAAAAATAGAATATATATTTGTAACAACAAAATAATCATTTCCGAATCTTACTCTTCTTCAGATTCAGTTTTGCTTTCCAAATCCATCAAAACAATCTTCCTTTTTTTTTGTTTGTTTTTTCGCCACCCTTTGTGGTTGTTTTCTTTTCTTTGGCGGTGTTTTTTCGATTTCTTCTTCTTCTCTACAACACATACAAAAAGTTTTGTTAAAATAACAATATAAAACTTTAAATAAATAGATAGTATTCGATAAGCGATGGCGAGAAGTATACTCAAATTCAGAAAAATTTTCTTCTTCCGAAGACGAATGCAAGATGACAATTTTCCTTTTTTTTTATTTCTTCTTCTTTTCCTTCTTTTTTCCCTTCTTTTCTTCTATCTCTCTTCTCCTTAATTCTGCTCTTTTCACAAGTCCCTAAAATATAAACTTATTTAGTTAGCACAGTATTTTAGAAGCATCTGAACCGAAATTTTAAGGGAAATGATTTTTTTTTATTTACCATTTCATTAGTTGTTTCCAAATCAATCCGCTCGACCAGCCTCCTCCGTGTCCAGTATGCCACCCATGGTGGGCCGGGAGCGTCATTTTCATCTGGTTGAGGAAATTTCGTTTCATGGAAATATATTAGCATTAAAACAAAGATGCAGCCATCAACCAAAAGTTTCTTTCCTGCTCTCTGGGTTTTGATCCTCTTGATGAGGAAGTTCAGCACATGAGATACCCAATTCCATTGTCGGACTATCTCCACATGAAGGGCAGGCGGCTTATGGACAGGGGAGACTGTACTTACTGTTGTCGGCAGCAAGAAGCATTTCTAGACGAAGATGATGAAAGTCCTCTTGAATTTCAACAAGTTCTCCTCCACTTTTATACTCTTATCAATCACAGATTTTGTCAAAGATGCCAAAGTAGCAACTTTGAAGCTGTCAACAATCTCCTTCTGTTGCTCATTCAGTTTGCTATATGCAAATTTTTCAGGAAAATGATCCCCTATAATATTTTAATATAAACAAATCAATAAAAAAAGACTCAGTTCATTTTTTGTATTCAAATAAACCTCAAATAAACCAAAGAATGAAGCGAAATTACTTAAGAAATAACAAAAAGATAAAAAGGAAATATATAAATGTAAATGATGGAAAGTATAATACCGCCGAAGTTTGTGCCCAGCGTGTCTCTTATCTTGGCAAGGGTTATGCAGATTTTTCCATAGAGAGTGTCCAAGCATCCATAATAGATATCAAACAACGAATCAATTCCCTTAAGAGCTTGTGAGAGACGTTCAATTCTGAGATATGTCCCAGTGCATCGAATCCTATTTGTTCAACAATAGTTTTCTTTTCTACACTCAATTCTTTGAACACCCTAATAACTATTGATTTTGTTGAGCATATCAGATTGTGAGTTTTCTGCAAGGATTTGAAACATTATTTTATGATATATTTATAATACAAAAATAGAGTTGATTTAATGTGCATATGCTTACATTATAATGCGGCTTCTCATTTTTTTGACATGGTCATCTTTTTTATTTTTGCTGTAAGGAACAAAAAATTTGGTCAATATTTAATAGATGAACCTCACTCAATTCACAAATGAATCGAATTTTGGTTCAAATTTGGTGAATGCTTAATAGTAGTATCAAGTGAACTTATTAACTTAATTCACAAATGAATCGAATTCAGTTCAGATTTGAACAAAAAGTGGTAAACATTCAATTATCAGCAAGAAAAGCACATTTAAATTCATTTTCTGCATGTAAATGAACTCAATTAAACTAAGAGATGAACCGAATTTCTTAAAGAATAACAGATTTGGTAAATACTTAACAGTAGTATCAAGTGAACCTAACTCAATTCACAAATGAACCGAATTCGGTGTTAAACAAAAAGTTATAAACATTCAATCAGCAAGAAAAATATATTTTAATTCATTTCTGCATGCAAATAAACTCAATTAAACTAAGAGATAAACCGAATTTCTTAAGGAATAACAAATTTGGTGAATACTTAATAATAGTATCAAGTGAACCTAACTTAATTCACAAATGAGCCGAATTCAGTTCATATTTGAACAAAAAGTGATAAACATTCAATCAGCAAGAAAAGCACATTTTAATTCATTTCTGCATGCAAATAAACTCAATTAAACTAAGAGATGAACCAAATTATTTATCAGAACCGAATTATTTCATTCGATGCCTTAGTTACGGAGAAAACAAGAAAAAATAGAATCAGAAAAACTCGATCTATTAAATGAACGAACTCAATCCACTAAACCTTAAATCGAACTAAAAGAAACACGAGATTTGCAAGAAATTAATTTAACATAATAACAATAGTTTTTTCAGTACCTTGCGGAATCTTTGTTCTTGTTTTTGTGTGTTTTTTGTTGATGAATTCAAATGCTCCACCCAATTCTGCAGTAGTTTTCGCAGAGAATATGAATGACTTTTTGAGAGATTTTGAGAGAGATTTAAAATTCCTTGAGTAGTTTTAAGTTGGAATAAGAAGGATCTTTTTCATATTCTAGCGCGAATTAAATTGGTAACGTTTGGGTGGTTTCCGGCACGTGTAATACGCGTTTCATTAATGAGAGTGAATTTTTCTAGTATTAGACCTGCTTGGTTAGACTTGGATACAAAAATACCTGGATGTGTAGCCCAACTGTATTTTTTAGGTACAAGATCAACAATTATTATTTCCTTAAGATTACTATTTTATATGTCCAATAATAAACAATAATATTGAGCTTAAATATATGTTTCATTTTTTATGAAACTAGTTTGATGTAAGATCTGTCCAACAATAATTTTAGACTATTCAAAAGTCATATCCATCAACTTCATTATCCAAATTGCAGAATTCTAATTTGAACTACAAAAATTAGATATTAAAGCGATGGATAAACGATAAACAAAAATAATGAAAAAATTGATAATCAAAGAGATTGATAAATGATTACAACTGTAGAATTGAGTAATTAAAAAATAAATTGATTCACCAATTATTAATCTTAGTATTGTAAAAAATAAGATTAGGATATCTAAATCAAAATAAAATTGAAAAAAAAATTGAAGATAGAATTTTAAAGATAAGATAAATGAATAATAAAACAATAATTTATTAAAAAGAAGGTGAAAAATTTATAATGGCGTAATATATAGCGCAGTACGCAATTCAATCGATTGTGTAACACTTTCAATCGATTGAATTTTGGAAAAATTCATGTTGCCGTACGAAATTCAATCAATTGTATTATCTTTCCAATCGATTGAATTTTGAAAAAACTCATATATTGTCGTGCAAAATTCAATCGATTGTGTTGTACTTCCAATCGATTGAATTACTAATAAACACGATTTCGCTAGCTTTTACGGATGTAACTGATCAAGAATAAAAAAAACTCGTTGATTCACATTGTCAAAATATTTATGGAGGTCACGATATAAATAGAAGATCTATTTCGTTGTTATTTTTATTAATAAATATGATAAATAAATAATAAAATAATAATTTATAAAATAAAAAATAAATTTTATAATTAAATAATATATAAAAATTTATATTATAATAAAATTAAATAAAAACTATTTAATAATTATTAAAAACTTAAAAAATATATTTTATTATTGGACCATCTAAAGATTTAATAAGAACAATCAACTCCTATGTCATGATTTTAGTACTTGCCGAAACGTCAAAAACTATTCTCAAACTTTAGTTTGATTCAAATTTTTCTCTGACTTTCCAGATAAATTTTATTGTTGTCTTACTTTAAATTTGGGCAAATGACTAAAATAAATTATTTGGGTCTCAAATTTATCGAAATATAACTTTTGTATATTGCATACGTAAATACAATTTTTCACTAAATTATATAATTAAACTGTGAGAGGGTTCTCATAAATTTCAAATGTACATAAATCGCTATACCCCTTTAACGGTTTATGTTCTGTAATATGCAAAAGTTGTATTTCGGTAAATTTAAAGCCTAATTATTTTATTTTAGTCATTTGCCTTTTAAATTTACTTGCTAATTTTCAAGTTTAATAATATCGGATGGAAATATAATTATTTTTGTATTTTTTATAAACTTAAATTAAAAAAAAATAATTTTATGATGTGATATTAAAATTTTTATATTCAAAAAATGTGAAGTTTAATTTTATTATTTTTTATAAAAATAACATAAAATAAATAAAAAATTTATATAAAAAAATTTATACAAATTTAAAATTTACATAAAACATATAATTATTTATATATTTTTTATAAAATTAAATTTTTAAAATAAATAATTTTATGATATCATATCAAAATTTAGCGCTCCATAATATATATTCATTATTGTACATAATAATGGTACAAATCTTAATCTATAAGAAATAATAAAAAATTAATCAAAGAATCACAATGAATTTCCTTGAATAAAATCATATGCATTCCAGCATAAGACAAAAACTATATAGTTATTCGGCACTCCATTCTTCATTTGGAGCCAGCAGGCTTATTGTCTCCCTGGCCACCTTGACCAGATTGAACGTCACCGGCGGCACCACCACCACCGGCGGCACCGGTTACATCAACAGAGCGCACCCTAAACCTATCAAGCTTCAACTGTGATGATCCAGCACTCAAACTTCTCTGCAATGTTCTTGCCCCGTGCATTGATTGATTAGCACCGGTTAACAAAGTGCTGATTCTCTTAAACAACTCCACAAGATCCTCATGGAGCCTCTCAGGAACCATTTTCTTGAAAGTTTCTCTCCTCCTAATGTAAAGTTCTCTAATAAACTCTAGCAGCCTCATGATTCTTGGGTCTGCTGATTTTCCTGCCTCAGTTCGGAATCCAAAATAATTGTCACACATGTCACCATAATTATTCTTCAACAAACCACTTTGCAATAGGTGCTGATCATGGTCACTTCCAAAGTTTATGTTCATTCTCATGATGCTGTTTCTTCCCTCAAATAACTAGCTTCTTGGATTTGATGATAGGAGAATAAGGGTGTATGTGTTGATAGAGAAAATGTTATGTACAATGATATGATGGTCCTTTTGGTTCATAGTATAAGCTATAAATATATGATTTTTTTTTTCTTAACGTGGTGTGTAAGTTAGGAACTTGTTGAAGAATCAAATTACATTAAGCATTCAAAAAACACGTTGCTGAGTTGTGTCTTCCAAGAAACTTTAAGATCTCAATAGTCCAAAGAGTTTTAATAATCAAAACTTGACTACTTGTCCTAAGGAGACAAGCCAATTGCTTCTAGAAGTTAATTACTAGCATATTTTCGACGATTTAACTTGAATGATATGTTATCGTGAAACCCATATTTACTTAAATATTTAATCATATATTGTGTCCTATAAAACAAAATATATCCAAATTTTAGAAATTTGTTCATGGAATTTTAAACATAAATAGTTAAACATCTCTCATTTTAAAATTTTAAGTAGTTAAGCATCGTTATGTTTTACAATTACTAAAATAATTATGTTATGTGTATATCAAAATCAACCACTAATATAAAATATATATTAAAATATAATATACATATTACAAATAAATTAAATAATATATATATTTTTATGACTGATTATTGTGACTTATTTTAGTATAAAAACTAGCCTGTATGGGATAATTAATAAAAATATATAAATTTTTTATTAAAAGAGATTAAACAAAAAATATATATAATAATTATTAATATAAATATTTTACAAAATTATAATTAAAATTAAAGTTTAATTATTTTTAATGTTAAAAATATTAAAAATAATTAGTATTTGTTTTAACTGATTTAGATTAGTTGAGTGGTCATCTCACTCGTCTAAAGTATTAGAGTTTCGAATCCCTACGTAACAACTCATTGGCTAGCGGCAGACTGTTAATAAATGGAGCTTCAATTCGTGAAAGATTAGTTCTCGACCTGTTGAGTTAGAAAATATAGTGAAAGAAAATAGTATTTGTCTTGAAATTAGAAAAATTCTCATTAATGATAGCATATTTATGGAGATTTGCCTTTGTTAAAATTTAACTGTGACAGATTTATTTATTAGTATCATATTCATTCAAATGATATCAAACAATATGATCAACGTTGTTACTAGTTAAAATTTTATATTTTATGACATGACTTTTAAACTTCTAAACTTATAAACTTATGTCATTACAAAAGCTATTAGATTTATTAATATTTCTTAATAATATTACCAAAATACCGTCGTTGAGTATTAGTTTATATAAAAAGAAACTATAATAACTTTTGTTATTCAATATATAATTTATTCTATTGAAAAATGAATTATTATTCCTAGATTGGTAAATATATTTTTTTCTATTTTTATATCATTTTATTTGGCAATAATTGCCATTAAAAAATGAATGATTACAATATTTTATAATATGATGTATAAAATAATTTTTTATTTTAAAATTAATTCTTATTAATGAAAAAAATTCAAAATATTTTCTTACACAAATTTAAATTTGAATCTAAAATTGATTAATAACTCACATTTTTTAAAATTTTAATTAATAGCAAAAACAAAATTAGTTAGGTATAAAATATTCAGCATTTAAATTTCAATTATAAAAAATTGAGTTAGAAATTAATTATAACTTAATAATCGATATATATATATTAGTATACAAATAATAATATCTAACATATAATTTATTTTTTTTAACAGAGTTAATGTACAATTTATTAAGAATTGATTTATTGTCTAAATTTTTTTTATAAACTTTGTAGTATGTGAAAATAGTGATCTTATTTTTTATTATTATTTAAAAAATTATTCATAATTTTTTAATATGTAATTAACTTAATTAATAACCTTTATTATTATTACTTTTCTACCAAAAAAATCATGTTTATATTATCTGTGTAACACCCTAATATTCAAATCCTTATACTCGAGTCATAAGTCAATGATAATAAGGTGGTACGACTTCCAAGGTGAATTTTTAATACATAACTATAAGTAAAATTAAAAAGAGTATTAAACAAGAAGCCTGAAAAGAGTAAAAATAAAATCGCGAAGTCGTATCACTCACGCATTGACAACTGAAAGATAAAGCGTGAAGTCAAAAATGATATACAGATAAAGGTATGAAGGAGAGTAAAAGAAGAACAGTATATAGATATATATATATATAACATAAGTAAATAGCCACTAGTCGCGATCCGCGAAGTTTAGGTCGGCTAGGGTACAGTATGAAAGTAGCTGACAACAAAATCCCCTAATCTCTCCCAAAAGAAACATAAGAGTCTCTATAGGCAAATTCAAAAGAGTTCAATACATAATATAAACTTTTCAAAATAAAGGTGGAGAGATTCTAAGCAAAATATAAAGTAGAGAATATAAAGATCTTCGTCATCTCTCAGATGAACCACAGTTCACTTTTGAGCACCTGGACCTGTATCTGAAAAACAAGAGATATATACGGAATGAGAACTCCCGACCCATAGATTTTCAGTACGGTAAAAGTGCCAAATAAATACAATGCATTGTAATAAAAGCTCACTAAACATCCTAAACTTCCTTTCACCAAATATTCATCCTATGTTCTCGCTAATCCATGAATAGGCAACTGTCATAAAGGAATGCTAAATCTAATTCCTCTTCCTCATGCTTCCCAACTTATAACTCTCCATCAAATCAGAATCAAAATCATAAGCCAAACCATCACTGGTTATTTTATCTCAGAAATTCTATATCAATACTTCATATCCTCACCTGGAGCAAGTGAAATCACTTCACTGCGTCTACTCAGGGAGCTCAAAATATCTCATTCTCTACCTGGAGCAAGTGAAATTACTTCACTGCGTCTACCCAGAAAACTCAAATTATCTCATTCAGTAATCATCATTTTAAATTAATCATATCATTATTCCATTTCAACAAGAACAACCCTCAATGTCAACCGACACCAGCATGAGGGACCTCTCAGTTGTACAAATACAATCAATATAGACAAGTAATACACAATTAAGGTACAAGTAGAACAGATAGCATATAGTCAGGTAACATAGCATATATGATATGGCAATCCAAACAGATAGGCAAACCCAAACAATTCAAACATATGCAAATGATGTATGCATGCCCTATGGCTGATGAGTCTCATATGTCAGTTATAAAGCCAACCCGACAAGTCCTGGTAGCTAACTATTGGACTGTCCCTCTGTCGTGCATCCCCAACTCGAGTTATTCACAATCATAATCATAATCACATAACACCCACACTGGTGTTTATCCACGGGACGCGAGCTCATCCGAAACTTTCACAGTGTCCAGCCACACTTACGAAATAGGGTCAACAGAATCTCGGATCTCAACCTGGAGCAAGTGGAGCCAACCCACTGCATCTACCCAAGGAAATCCGAAACTCAAATAATTTCACAAATCTCAAATCATACTCGATTGGGAGCAAGTGGGGGCTAACCACTGCATCTACCCCAGGAGTCTCAAACCAAACCCGGAGCAAGTGGAGTCACTCCACTGCATCTACCCAGGCAGGTATTTAAAAGCTCAACCTGGAGCGAGTGGAATCACCACTACTGCCGCTACTATCCAGGCATCACAATATCTGACCCAGAGCAAGTGGAACGAACCACAACCCTTGCTACTATCCATGCATCACAATCTCTGACCCGGAACAAATGGAACGAACCACAACCCTTGCGTCCACCCGTGGAGCCTCTATACTAACCAGTCTAGAGCAAGTGGGGCGCAACCACAATCATTGCATCTACCCAAGAGGTACGTTCTCATATGCCCAGGAGGAACCAAGGAGGGGATCCTAACCTCCCACCATCTTGCTGGGGACAATTTTACAATACCAGGAAGAATAGGGAAGGGGATTCTCACCTTCCTTCATTTCTCTGGGGTCGCACTTTCGAGAAAGAGAGCTCAAGATAAAACAATCATTCAAAGTCATATTTTCATTTCCAGCCATAAATCAATATTTATCATAGCCATCCGGCTCATAACATAACCCATAACCAGCCAATAATCATTATTAAATACAGCCCTTCGACTCACGGCATACACCGCACTTCCATCATCACCTTCAGTAACTCATACAATCATCATTACTCATCATTCATCATTGATTCTCACTTTACTTCATCCACAAGTTACCATATGTTCTAGCTTCTTTTCATTACTAGGCATACTATAATGATTTAGGACTTAAAGGGTGAGAATGGAGGCTTAAAAGTCTGAAATTCGGCTTTAAAAACTCAAAATTAACTTTTGCTAAAAATGGGGTCACGCGTGCGCGTCACCCATGCGCACGCATGGAAGGCTGAAAAAGGAAGTGACGCGTGAGCGTCGTTCATGCGCGCGCGTGGGATTCAAAAAAGCAGAGTGACGTGTGCGCGTCAGCCACGCGTACGCGTGGGTGCGTTTTGTGCTCCTCGTACAAAACCAGCATAGTACCTGCACAACTCTCTGAATTTTCTATGAGGCATTCGCATTAGTGCAGCTACGCGTGCACATCGGCCATGCGTGCGCGTCGGGGTATGTTTTACCAAAAATTTTACGAAGTTAAAAAGCTGCAGAATTACATTTTTAAACCCCAAACTTCCAACACACATAACTTCTTCTACAAATTTCCTTTTTCAACCATTTATGAACCATTGGAAAGATCGTTAAATAAACTTTCATAAAAATCCAATTTTGAAGAATTCCAAACTCTGTGGACCAAGTCACGGACCGCCAAAGTTGGTCAAAAATCAATTTTTACCCAAAAATAGAAATCACCAATTTTTCCAATGTTCACAAGCCAAATTCATTTTCACTCATCCAAATGACTACAACCCAACCACATTCACATAATTACACTCAACCAAAACTAAACCTACCTCATCTACATAATTTTACCCAAAACTATTAAATTCCACACCTCAATTCCTCAAACCTTATTACTCAATAATCAACCCAATTATTCACACATTCAATATCTAAAATCCTTCCAATCTCTTATAAATTCACACAATACACACATCAACTTACCTCCCTTACCTCTTTCCGGCCTCCGACCCAAGATTCACGGCCTCTGGCCTAAATTCACAATTTAAATGCATATTCCACAAACCAATATTCATTATCCAATTCATCAAATTCTCAACACACTAAACATACAAATTCACACAATTCTCAACCCAATCATTAATTCATATTACATATCAACTATGCATATTAGTACCAACTATTTACACAATCCAAACTTATCCTAGGGGCATCTAGCCTAAGAATTCTCATCACACCACACGGTACTTAAATGAAACTTAAACCGTACCTCTTGTAGCCAAAATAATTGAGCTTCTTCTTGAGAGTCTCCATCAACCCTTAGTTCCAAGCCTCACCAAAGCTTCTCAAGCAATATCAATCTTCCAATTGTGCACCAAAATCACCCAATATTCTAACATAATTAATTTTTACAGTTATAATCAACCTAGGGTTCATGAAAATGATAAATCACAAGGGTAAGAGGGTTCCTTACCTTAACCCACGAAATTAGTTGATAGAACTCACCAATGGCTCATACTAAAGCACTTCTAAACAACCAAAATCACAAGATTACCTCAAAACCCAAACCAAATTCGAATTTAAAGAGAAAAACAAAAACTGGGCAGAGAACAATGGATTACTCACCACAAAATTTAGATAGAATTGTAGAGAATGAGAAGAGCGATACGTGGCCATAAACAGCTCGTCAATCGGAGTTCCGGAGAGAAAGTTATGATGATTTGAAGTTTGATGAAGTTAGGATTTTCTCTCTTCTTCCTCCCTTCTCCATTTCAGCGCCCCAAATCCCTTTTTTTAGGGTAAATAAGGTGAAATACTCATAACTAATGTTTATATATGTTGGGTCTTGGGTCCACTTGAACCCGGTTTACTTGGTTTGGTCCGTTGGCCCAATTTTGGACCAAAACCTTTAAGATTAGAGTCTTAAATCGAACTTTAAATATTTCTATCTTCCCAAATTATAAATTCTTATTTCTTAAAATTATTGACTTCTAATTAATTTTCTCAGCCACAGTACTGGACAGATCACAGCCGATACTGCCGGTCAAATTTCTAGTGCGCGTTTTTATTCAGAAAACTATGTTTTTCGACTCAGAAAAATTCACTGAGTCCAAATATCATATTTAAATTATCAAATTCCATTTACTAAATTTTCTAACCATATTCGCTCCTATTTAATTTATTATTTAATTAATTACGGTTTGACCGAGTTTTACAATTTGTATATTTTTTAATACTAATAAATATGTAGGTATTTGTACTATTATATTTATTGTCTTAGATAATGGCTTAAGTTACTTATTTCATATGTTAAATAATATAAATTATATTTTATATATTAAATTCATCATTTATCCATATTAAGAGCAAAAAAATTATGCAATAGATCGTATGTTATAAAGATTAGTTGATTTACATATAAATTATCTTTAGAAAAATAAAGAAATAATTTATCACATATAATAATCCTTGATATATGTAGTGTCATGTATATATTAAGATGATCTATTTTAATTATGTGAGTAATTATTATTATTCACTTTTTTTATTAAGATAGTAAATAATATTTAAAATTAAAATAAAAGATAATTAGAATTTTTTTAGTTTGATTATAAAATCTTTTGTAAGTATACCTAACTTTTATATATACTAAATATAATCATATTTAATAGTATAGTATTTATTACAGTAATGACCCAAAATATTAACTCAAGTGAGTAAGATCAACTTAGGCCTATTGTTAAAATCCTAAATCCGAATTAGGTTCGTTGTCTTAAAACCCAATGCAGATAAAATTCATGTGTCCTATCTCAAATCGGCTCAAATTGAATTTCCATTGTTAGTTAGATATAGTAATAGATACTCGTGTGGGCACAGCGGACCCCTTTTTCCTCCTTCACTCCCGTTTAAAAAAAATATATCCCCTATCCTCTCTCCATCTTCATTGCAAGTCCCCCTATTTAATTATCCCCTCAGTGAATGTCTACCCACGATTATCTATGGATATCCTTTGAAAATTTTTGAAAAAAATAAAAAAAAAATTATAATATAATAATCATAAAATAATGAATTCAATATAATTCAACTCAACTCATAATATATTCATTATAAAAAATAATATTTCAAAAAAAATATAAAAATATTTTTCAACATAATATAATATTTTAGGGCGAGACTAAGCGACAGAATGACGAACTTAAGAGGTAAAGAAAGTGAGTTAGAGAAAGAGTTTATACAAAATCAAGGCTAAGGATGAATATAGAAGAAAAAAAAGAGTTTAAATTAGAGACAAAAAATTAGGATTATTAAATTTGAGATATATATATATATATATAACGGGTCCTTGAAGAGGGTACCTATGTCTCTATCCCAGTCTATTTCACGTGGACAGGTCTCCACCCGTAAAAATTTCACAGATTTTCATTTAATCCCAAATTGCAAGTAATTGAGCAAATATCCATTTGGCTGGTCTTTTTTATTATTCCAATTGCTAGTATTTATTGGTTCGTGATGTAAAACTACTCTAGCCACTTAGTAAATTTCTAGATAACCATATCATTCTCATAAAATCGCATATATCCTTGTTATAACAATATTAATCGAAAATAAATGGTTAAATACTAAATGAGTTATATTTTTCATATATATAACAATGGCTAATATCTCATATTATAACTTGTGAAATTATATTATAAAATATTGATAAGTTTGAACAACTTTAAAAAAATATTAAAAAATTACTGTTTGATTTATAAGATTTTGTTTTTAGAAATTTGTCTATAGTCTATGATTAATAATAAAATTACATATATGCTATTTATCTTATATGTATTTTATTTTACTTGATAGAAACTTATACTTTTCTTTTTTTGTATCGACGATGTTAGTGACTAAAGAGAGATTTTTACCATTAAATAAAACTATAGAGAAATTAAAGACAAAATTTGTTGATATTTTTTTGATAATTCATTTAATTTTTAATTAAAATTAAAATTAAATTATATATTCAATTTATATTTGTTTATTTATTATAATAATTATTTGTAATAGATAATATATTTAAGTATATTTGAAAGAAACAATTTAATTTTACACAATTGAAAGATAAGCATGAAATTGAATTTAAGACGAAGTGAAATATAAAAAACACATTGGGAGTAAAAGTTAAATAAATAATTAAAAATAAGATAAAAAAAACAACTAAAAAGAAGTAAAAATGGGCAGCAAAGACTATACATGTAATCGATAAAAAATACACTGCAAAAAAAATTAGTATAAATTGTTGTAAAATAAATAAGGTAGATGTACTAGATATAAAATAAAATATGTAAATAAATAATAATAATATTCACCACATCAATATCTCACACTAATAAAATGTATTAATATTATATGTATTAATATTATACACTAATAAGGTAAGTTGATTATTTTTCATGATTCTTTCAAGTGATGCTAGGTTCATTTTATAAATATTTTTTGTTCATATTTTAAATTTATTTGATAAGTAAACCCTTGCACGAATCAAAGACAATGCGATTTTATAGATTTATAGGTGCTAATAATCTTTATATTTAATTTGTTTTATAGTGTGATAATAGCCAATATATTTGTTGGTGGATTTAACTATTACTATATTATTTATAATCACATTCAATATATATGTCTGATTTACTGAAGAAAGTAGATTATTAAAATTGATTAATAACCATTTTAAAATTAATCCAATTAATACTAAATAAAAAAAACAATGCATAACATGTTTTTTTTTATTAATTAAATTATTATAATTCAAATTAATTTAAAAAAATAATTTAAAATTATAATTTCAATTTTATCACATGCATGGCATGGGTAATTATACTTGTTAAAAGAAATAAATAAAAAAAACACTCTCAAAAGTACGCTACATCAACTCCATCGTTAAATATAGAAATTCAATTTTTATATAAGAGAATAGATATATTTTTTAACTGGAGACATATGCTCCTCAACCGGGTCTTTGTCAAAGTGATCGATGACCATGTGTAAATCATTGATATAAGTTCACATAATCATATAAGAAGAGTTTTAAGTGTATCAAAAATACCGGTGTTTCAGTTATTTTAACTATTGATCTGAATTATAAAAAATATATATAATATATTAATTAAAATCAACGGTTAAAACAATTGGAATATCGATGTTCCGGTATACTTAAAATTTTCCCAATCATATAAGCCATGTTATATGTCCTTTAAGCAACGGATAAGACAATAATATTTTTTATTCTTATTAATAATAAATAAAGTTTGACCTAAGGCCAAATGGTACACCAAAGTGTATTTCACATCATCATTTTCAAAATATAATATCATTATCCAATTTTAATAAGTACAGGAAATGGAGATGACACCTTGATGGCCGAAAAATAATTCAACTCATATAATAATGAGAACATGGATGAATTGACTAAAAAAAGCATTTGAATATGATTTTAGTTTTTATAGAATAGAATATACTATTCTTTTTTCTATAAAATTTAAAAGATTTTAATTGTAGTGATTGTAATTAATTTGCTTCGTTAAGTATTGATATGAAATTAAAATGCGGATATAACAAAACATGTTAAATTTGTGTTTAGTCTTGTAAGTTGTAACGTCAGTATTTAATAGAGCAAATTAACCAAAAAAAAAAAAAAACACTTTTAAATTTTATTAGAGTGAACTACCAACCCAGCCCCTGATCATTTCGCAGAATGATAAAGCAATCCCTGATAAATATTGTAATCCAGTTCGGTCCCTGTCCCATGCCTCCGTCACACAAGCCGGTCCTTGAGGGTGAATCTCTGGCTAGAATGAACGGAAAACGCTGAGCTGGCACGGTGAGCGTGTGTGAGCTGGCTGACGTGGACGATCGCTACATACGTGGAGTACTAAAATGGTTAGGGGGTTAGTTGTCCGAGTCCACGTCAACATAAAACGTGGTCGTTATGATGGGAGGTGCCAAAAATGTTTAATTCATAGTGTGCCATTCCATAAAAACCCTTCATTTACGCTTCAGAATTACCAGTAAACCCTAGGAGAGAACGTTTTTCACCTTCGTGACCATTGTTAACCTTGGGGAGTTAGAGAGTCGTGTTGACGTTGTTACTGGGGTGGGCATTGACGAAGCTGACGTCGTTGTCGTTAACGGAGTAGGTTGACGGTGCACTGACGGCGATTGGAGGAGTTGACTGACGGTGCTTGTGACAGTCTAAGTAAGCCCCTTTCTCCGTGGACCTCATTGTTTCTTCTGCTTTATGTGGTCCTATTAACTCACTCTGACACACCACCATTGAGCTTTACAACTCAGTTGCCCTGAATAAAGAAAACATGAAACTTGATTAAGAAATGTCCAACGTGATTAATCAGGGTTGATTATGTACTATTTTAAGCACACATTAGAGAAAGTTAGAAATAGATTCCACTAGTTTTGACTGTTGTGAATTTAGGAAAAAATGATTCTGAGATTGTTATGCATGTTTATTTTTTTGCAGATGTCTGAATATTTAATTACTCCGGTGTTTCACCATGGGGGGAGATTTCAGAATGATTCTGAGGGAGGTCTGTGCTACAGGCATGGGAAAGTGAAGAGGTTTCTCCCGTTGGACCTGGATTATGTCAACTTTTTTGACCTGGTGACATTGTTTAAGGAGTTGGGATATATAGGGTATAAAGAGATGTTTTGGCTAGACATGAGAGCACCCAACATGGAGGTTGGTCTTCATGCTATGAAGGGGGATATGGAGATTAACCAGATGAGGGAAAATAAGCTTATGAACAGGGACACTGATGAATTGCATATTTATTTTGAACACGAAGTGGATGTGGCTGAAGTAATGGAGGATGGTGTGGACCTTGGTACTGTTGTGGTGAGTTCATCATCGTCGTCCTCCGATGATGGATATGAGACAACAGAGGATGAGCCTTATAAGCCTCCTCCTCCTGGGTATGAGACAGATGACAGCAGCAGTGAAGAAGGGGTAAGAGCAAATAAAAAAAAGAGGGTGCCAAAGAAATCATTGTCAGGTAAGAGAAAAATGGATGAAGAGGCTGGTGGTTATGAGACAGATGACAAGGGTAGTGATGAGGAACTTAGGACCACAGATGGTGAAGGGAGAAAAGGAGGCTCAGCTAAGAAGTAGGTTGGGGGTAATAAGGCTTCTTCATCTGCTAAGAAAAAGACATCTAAAAAGTATTCAGGTGTGAGAAGAAGACATATACTTAGGGATGTGCTGCATGATGGATCAATGGAAGGCCATAATTCTGGGCCTGGGCCCAATGTTGGGGGCCCAAGAAGAGGTCAGAAACCAACCCCTGTAGGAGGGACAGAGGGTACTGACAAAAATAACCTGGGGGAAGGGTTTCATCAGTCTGGCTCGGTTCTTACTAATGTGGAGATGGATAGTTATTATGAAAAGCCATATGAGTATGAGAGTGAGGCCTTCAACAGTCCAATCTCTTCAGAGGACGAGGATAAGACAGCGTATGATCCATTTGATGAAGATTCTGAATATGGTGAGGTTGAATTCAAGGTTGGACAGTTGTTTCCAACGCTTGAGATTTTCAAAAAGGCACTAAAAGACTACTTCGTGCATGAGGGGAAGGACGTGTTATACATTAAGAACGAGAAGCATAGAGTGAGGGCAGCATGTGCAGCTGATAAATGTCCTTGGTTGATTTATATTTCTTGGAATTCTGCTAGTAGATGCTTCTAGGTGAAGACCTTAATTGATGAGCATTCTTGTGCTCGGGACTATGGTAGTAACATGGCTGACCGTCAATGGGTGGCGTCTAAGCTTATTAAAAAACTTCTCATTCAACCCGACATGAAGCCAAGACATGCAACGTAGCATATGATAGAAGAATACAACATCCAGCTGAACCCAAGAATGATTGCTAGGGCCCTTAAAGTTGCTAGGAAAGTTGTTATTGGTAATGCAAGGGACCAATATGGAAAAGTGCGTGATTATCTGAATGAACTGCATAGGAGTAATCCGGGCACAACAGCATTAGTGGAGACAATTCCCCAGCCAGTTTCTTTTCCACTTTTTGATAAGTTGTATGTAAGTCTGAATGCATCTAAGAAGGGGTTTGAAGAGGGTTGCAGACCTCTAATCGGCTTAGACGGATGCTTTCTGAAAGGGTACTATGGCGGCCAGCTCTTAAGTGCGGTTGGGCAAGATGCCAATAACCACTTCTTCATCATTGCATTTGCAGTTGTCGCTAACGAATACAGAGACACATGGAAATGGTTCTTGACACTCTTACAGGAGGACTTGGGAGAAGTGACACAGTTTGGCTGGAATTTCATTTCGGACCAGCAAAAGGTAACATGTGTATATTAAGTATGTTAATTTTAGTGTTGAACTATGTTGATGGTTGGTTCTCATTTGTTTATTAATTTGTGTGTATGATGCTTGAAGGGTTTGGAGCTGGCTATAAAAGAAGTTATGCCTAATGCACACCACAGGAACTATGTGCTTCATATTTGGAAGAATTTTATAAAGCATTTCAAGGATCAGCAAACAAAGAATCTGGTATGGGAATGTGCACGATGCACCACTTTCCAGGAGTTCAACACTGCAATGGAAAAAATGAAGAAAGTTAACACTGGAGCTTGGGAGTATCTTCAAAGGTTTGAGCCTGCAGTGTGGACTAAGGCTTACTTCAGCCATGGTCCTAAAGTTGACAACATCACAAACAACATGTGCGAGGTATGGAATGCGAAAATTGTCGAATACCGTGGGAAACCAATTCTTTCTATGTGTGAGGACTTACGTTGCTACCTGATGAGAAAAATGGCCACACATAAAAGAAAGTTGGAGGCTTGTTCTGGTGTATTGGCCCCTGTGCAACAGAAAAATTGGACGAAATTATTAAGCCTAGTGCCAATAAGTGGAGAGCAATTTGGGCCGGAGATAGCAACAAAGTTCTGTTTGAGGTGCATAGGGGAAACCACAAGGTGGGGGTAAATCTGCAGCAGAGAACATGTACCTGCAACGTATGGCAACTCACAGGTAAATCTATGTCCTAGCTCATTACCTTTTCGTCTTGTACACCTGATTATTGTCATAGTAAACCTTGTACTTTGCTTCAGGAATGCCTTGCAGGCATGCGGTAGTAGCCATGTACAAGATTGGCTTGAAGCCAGAGGATTTTGTACATAAATGGCTGACAATGGAGTCCATTAGGGCCACGTACAAACATTGCATCAACTCTGTGAACAGTGAGGAGTACTGGATTCCATCTACTGCAGTACCATGTGATCCTCCACCAATAAAGAGACCTGCACACCGCCCAAAAATGAAAAGAAAAGTGGATCCAGTTGAGAAAGAAATGCACCCAAACAAGGCAAAGAAGACTTTTGAAGTCACATGCAGTAAGTGTGGCGAAACTGGGCATTACTACAAGACCTGCAAAAATCAAGCTAAGGACCCAAACTGGACACCAATGACCAAGAAAGAGAGAAGGGCTGCTAAGTTGCAGATTGTAGTCACCAATGTCCCCAGCCAGAACACACCTCAGGTAACTTGGGGTTCGATATGTCATATGATAGACATGGTTAGGGTGTCAGGCCTTCTGCTCCACCAATGGAAAACCAATTTGCTCAATCACCAATGGGAATCAGGCCTTCTTTTCCACCAACACCAAACAGCATATCCACGGAGACAATGCAGGCAGCAAGTTCTGTGACTGCTTCAAGGCTTTTCAAGTTTATTCCAACTCCTGGGTTCATTCCACCAAGAAAGAAATAATCGATGCAGGGATATGACAAGCTCATTTCATATGTTTTGTGTGTTATTTTTGTGTTAATTTGGATTTGTTTAGGCCAGTTTAGACCCCAGGTGGAAAATTGAAATCTTATGTCTTATCTTTATTTTGTAAGGGGTTATATGCTGCCCCTGAATACTAGTTGCTACATTTTCAGAACCTTTTTTTTTGTGTTGCTTCTTTAGTGAATGAACCTATTATAATATATGAATTATGTTTACTTTTCGTAAGTCTATTCTCAGCTTCATATGTCCACAATAACAATAATAACATTAAACAACATCTGTGTTTGATTATCTCCAAATCAAATATCATAACTTCATAACAGTCTTAACATCAATGGTCATTGACATCCTCTAACTTAATGTCCTAACAATGTTTGCAACTATAACTCCACAGAAAAATGCAACAACTGTTGCACCCCTAAAACACCTATGCTCACTATGCACATGTTTGCATCTCTTAACTTGCAATTCTAAAGCATGTACTGTATGCTCCAACTCCCTCACTTTTCCACCAAGCATCTCAGCTGCAGCCACGTGCTGATCTTCGAGTTGCTTGCCACTATCAAAACCAAGCGATTTCGAGCCTTCAAAATCCAACAACGCCACGAAATCATCGAGCCATGCAAAGTATTTGCAGTGTGACCCTGAACTCTGCAGTATTGATAAATAATGGTAAGAACATGTTACCAGAGGCTACATCAAACGAACTTAATTAAAAATTCAAATCACCTTAAAATTGGGACATCCATAAAACAACCGATTAGGGTTAAGCTCCGTCGAAGATAGGAACAGAATTGCATGAGTTCCACAATAGCACCGCGGAGCATTGAACCTCTTCTTCTTCATCGTCTTCCGCGGTCCAACACTACCAGAAGAACCGGTAGTTGCACTTCTGCTTTCGTCGTTGACTACGTCTCTTCCAATTTCGTGAATGGACATTGAAGTGAGATCTCTCATGATGCTCATGGCGAATTAGGGTTCCACAAATTAGTCACAAAGAGGGGGACGAATACCCACAACGAATAAGAAGGCTCCTCCCATCAAAACGACCATGTTTTATGTTGACGTGGACTCAGACAACTAATCCCCTAACCATTTTAGTACTCTACGTATGCAGCGATCGTCCACGTCAACCAGCTCACACACGCTCACCGTGCCAGCTCAGCATTTTTCGTTCATTCTAGCCGGAGATTCACCCTCAAGGACCGGCTTGTGTGACGGAGGCATGGGACAGGGACCGAACTGGATTACAATATTTATCAGGGGTTGCTTTGTCATTCTGCGAAATGGTCAGGGGCCGGATTGGTAGTTCACTCATTTTACTAAACTAAAACAAAAAAACCTTATTTAAGCCCGCCATAAGATTATAAGTTTGTTTTCCGTCATAAATCAATCTCTTCCCACGCAACTGGATACAATACATAGAATCATTGCCAAGGAACATGAGAATAAAACAATCACTTTAACACCATTGGTGAAGCTGCTAGAAAACTAATAATGGAAATTATATATACATGTTTGCTCTTAAACTCACATCAATTAAAATGAGAAATCATATGCTCCAGGAATCCCAATCCCAACCCCAACCCCAATTTGCTTCTTGTATCGGATCTTGAAAGAGCATCACCAAATGGCATTGACATCAGTGTTGTTGCATCTTTAATAGATTGGAAAAATAGGAAAGCAAGGATAAACTTGTTTCGTAGAAGATAGTATGCCTCCATCACAGAAAGCATCATAGGGGTCCTTTCTAGAATTGAATCTTGACCCATTTAACAATTGTGGGTCGGCAAGAGATTGATCCACTCCAGTAAGGCTCCGAGTTTTGTTAAAATAACCAGTAGTTCTAGATATTCTTCTATCAAGGAAGAAGTTTGAATGAAGTCTGGAAGTCGAATCTTGAACATTAGAACCTGTCATTGTTTCATCAGGAAAATGTGTTGGTTGCCAGAAGAAACTGGAACTTCCGGCTGGGAAGTCTAATTTTTTCTCACTTTTGCTAACATAAGCCGAGGGTTTACATGCTTTGGTGAAGTATTCGGTCTCAACTAGTGGCAGACTATTATTGAGCTCTTGTAGGAATGTCTTAGCTTGTTTGAGTGATTCAAGTACACCACTGAACTTATGAGGTTGTTCATGACAAACTAATGCATTGAGGTCATCTTTTTTGTTTCTTGAGGTCTCTTTTTGGTGCAAACCACCATGAACATCAGTTAGGAAGTGATCTATTTGCTTGTAATCAGGGTAATGATAACCATATGGTTCTTGATTGTGCATATTTGAGGAATCATGATAGTCTTCTGTACTCTCATTTTGGTTCTCCTTCAGTTGGGAATGTGAATTTTCATGAGCAAAGAAATCAGAAACACTAAAAGTTCGGCTTCTTTGGTTGCTGTAACCTTTTGTTCCATCAACTGATGTTTGCATCTTTTCCTTGGCCTCGGCTCTTAATATTCCTTTAAAGAAGGAAAAGTCTGTGGGTTCTGCTTTATCTATTTGCTTGGAATCAGGGTAATGAAGACCATATGGCTCTTGAAGGTGCAAATCTGAAGACTGATAGTGGCAGTTTACCGAACTCTCATTTTGGCTCCTCTTTAGTTGAGAAGTTGAATTTTCTTGACCAAATAAATCAGAACTAAAAGTTTTGCTCTTTCGATTGTCATAAGAACCTTTTCCATCAAATGATTTTGGCATAATATCCTTCACACCAGCACCTAATAATTCTTCTAAGAAGAGAACGCGTGAGGGTTCTGCTTTATCTATTAGCTTTGAATCACGGTAATAATGACTATATGGTTCTTGACTGTGCCGATTTGAAGACTGATAGTGGCAGTTTACCGAACTCTCATTTTGGCTCCCCTTCAGTTGAGAAGTTGAATTTTCTTGACCAAATAATTCAGAACTAAAAGTTTTGCTCTTTTGATTGTCATAAGATCCTTTTCCATCAAATGATCTTGGCATAATATCCTTCACACCAGCAGCTATTAATTCTTCAAAGAAGAGAACACGTGAGGATTCTGCTTTATCTATTAGCTTGAAATCAGGGTAATAATGACTATATGGTTCTTGATTGTGCTGATTTGAAGAATGAGAATGGTAATTTTCTGGACTCTCACTTTGTTTTTCCTTTAGTTGAGAATGCAAATTTTCTTGACCAAGGAAATCATCAGAACTAAAAGTTTCGCTCCTTTGGTGGTTGTAACCTCTTGTCCCATCAAATGATTTTGGGACTCTTAAGGATCGTTCAAATAAGCAAATATCTATAGCTTCAGTGTCATCCTCTTGAGCATTTGAGTTAAGCTGAGCCTTGCTTTCATCTTTTTTCTCATACATATCATAATGATTCCTCCAGTTATATGAGCCCTGGATTTATGACCCGAAATGTAAACTTTAGATGAATGAATATAAATAGAATAGAAGAGCAACGGGAAGCCTACTTTGAATACAAAAGATCATTTAATATACAAAGCTAATTTAAAAAAAAAAAAAAAAAAAAAAAACATCATTTATAGATATAGCATACAACTTGAGCCATCAGGAGAATGTAATTATTACCTCAAAATCTTAATTAAAGTACATTTTACAGTATTTAACGAGCAACAATAACACTCATCTGATAAAAATTGAACTTCAATTAAGGGTTTTGTTAACTTTATCATTCACTACCTTATTAACTCCAACAAACACTGTGCATAAACCCTAATAAAAATACAACCTTAGAAAAGAAATTTAGGCAAGTGAACAACTTAAAAGTCAATTACACAAACTAATAATTTCCTAGCACCATATAAATATATTTTCACATTCTCCTAAGCAACAAATGATTGGTCTCACGAATTATATCACAGTCATCTTCCAAATCTCCATGCATGATTGCCCACTTCCATGATAGAAAAATTTGAGTAAGCAAGGAACAAAGTTATGCTATATGTTAAAGTTTATCAAATCTTTACCTATTGCCACGTGCCATCTGCCAATTCCATTTATAATAGTACCCTTAAACTTTAAAGCAGTATAAAATACAAATGATTTTTTTTATTTAAACAAATTAGAGCTTCACAATTATAGAATAGGGGCAGGTTGCTTTCTTCTGCACCCTACTAACTCCATATTTTAAGGAATCTCTGCCTCCAATACCTTGGTCATGCCAAAAAGAAGAAGATGCAAAACCTAGTATTGTCAATGGTTACTAAAAAAAGATAAGATCCTAAGAGAAGTCTAGCATGCTCAGTTTCAGCAATTTCTTTAACATTAAAATTGGATCAATGTATCCTCAAATAATATCTCAACTTCCCTACCAGTATCATATAGGCAACAACCAAACAAAAACATTTTGAAAAGAAATTAATACTATGATAAGTTAAGGTGAAGCATACTGATATGGCACAGTTATTCTCTCTAAATTTCTCTTCCAGATCAATTTGAGCTTTAGCCATTGCTTCATACTCGTCAATAGGTAGGCTCCGGTGTTCAAGTGCCTTCTCCATGTCCTTATCTCTTTCATATCCATCTGTTCCATGAATTTTGTTAGTTAAGCACGTCTCTGAATCATCATCCTCTTAATTTTATGACATATTATTGGCACATCAGTCCCACCTGAGCAATTTTGAAATCCTTCAAAATAGGGCACAACTTCATTTTCTTGGCAGTCAACCTCAACAGAAACGTATCCAGGGATTGATGCTGATCTGAGAAAGATAAAACTAATTATTAACTTCACGGGCAACCGAAAAGATAAATGTCCCAAGAGAAATATAAAAGTAATTACCCAACATCATAGCCAGCGTAGTCAAAGTTAAAATAGAATTGCAATTAAGAGCTTTCAGCCTTTGATGATTGTCTTTTCTATTATAATTATCCTTTTCTTTCTTCCAATTCAGCAGAAAAAGAATAAGTTATGAAAGTAGAAAAATATTTTCATCACAATTTGCTCTGATCAATAATATTAATATCAATATCACGTGCATAGTCATATTATCAGTCCCCATTCCACTTTACTATCACCATTGTTTAGTTTATTACTCTCACACTGTAAGTTAATATACACCCTATGTACTGAACTTCAATTACACACAACCTCCTGGATTAGACAAAAGAGATCAAACCAAATTCAACAACATAAAAATGTGAATTTAGCATTAGTTATCTTGCACAAAGGGAAAAAGAAAAAAAGGAACAATGTCATACTTATTAGTAGACCTGATAAATTAAATGGAAAGAGTGCAAATTTAATGAGAGTAAAACACTAATTGAATTACCTCGTTTTTTTATGTCTTATCTTGTGAAAAGACATTCCATGGTGATGATTCTTTGAAGAAGAACTGATAGATGACCAACTGGTTTCCCTTCTATGTTTGGGATTGTTGTACTTTTTTCGAGAATGAGAAGAATCATGATGTCCTTTCCAAGGGAAACTACCATATAGTGGTGAAGAATCCGTATCAGAACTAGACAGCGCTTCTGGTCCATTCTGTCTCCCTTTTGAGCTCAAAAACCTCTCACCATTGTTTCCAGAATCATTATTCACACCATATTCACATGGAGTATCACGGCCTGATTCAGATTCAAATTCATTAGATAAATCACTTAGTCCATGATTCTCCAAAATGGCAAGAACATCTGCCGTTGCTTTCTCAGCTATCTTCCTTTGCAGAGTCACCATCTTAACTTGTTCCTCTAATTCAATGACCTGATTGGTTTTATTTTGGATAGAAAAAGAAAATGCAATTGCAAGAGAAGGCTACATTAGAATCAAGGAGGCTGACGCCGAAAAAATGAAAAATCACAAAGCTAAAACCTAAAAGGATGAACCATGGAACAGCTCTTAAAGATTTGTAAAGAGAAGGTTGAGGAACCAAAAATATGCCTTTTTTTCCAGATCCTCAGCTCTCTGTCTAGCTCTTCTTGAGATGGACCGTTCGAAAAGCAACCTTCCCCGAAGAAATTCAATAGTTAATATAGTGGAATCCTCCATGAGGGAAGTTCTCCTAAGTTATGAACACATTTCTAATTAATATGGCTCAAAAGAAGATCCAATACAGAAGAACAAAACCAGCAACATTGAAAACAGCATAGTAAAACACTGGAAGCACCTTAAAATGGTGAAAATCGAATTACCTCCGATTAAGTGGATCCATCAAAGAGATTTGCACAACCATGAACAAGCTTCCAAGTTTGAAATTCAGCTGCTCATAAAAAAATAATAAAGGAATAATGAATAAGAATTCAACATACCAATGAAAGAGAAGCCAATTGTGCAAAAGAGAAAAGGAATGTACCTTTGAAAGGAGGAAAAGATGGTGTAGGCGAATGTAAGAAGGAGAAGAAAAAAAAAAAAAGAAAGAAAAGGAAAGTGGATGAAGAACCCTAGGTTATGCCATTCTAACCCTAGGTTAATAATGAATAAGAGTTGGTTGTTTGGGGCAGCATTTGATTTTGAAGTGGTAATCTCATTCTAACCAACTCCACCTTCGACCTCTCACGACGGAGGGAAGGGAGAGAGGTACACTACCGGATCTTGCTCTTGCCCCGATCGTCATCTATTTTCTTGCGGGAAACTCTATGGTGAGATAGTAAAATTTGTCAACACATGAGGATCTGACTTGGCACAGCTGTAATAGTGCCACGTGTCCCTCGCAACTTCTTCTAGATCAATCAGATCGTACAAGAGATTCATTCATACACTTTACTACTAAGTTCTAATTGGATTGCATCTTCAACAACTTCAATTCTTAAAACCCTTTCTTGATTGAATGAACCATGCATTACTGGGTTCGAGCCACCTCTTCTGATTTCGCTGGAACTCCTCCCCAACCTCGCAGGTAACAAACACAACACACATCTCTCTCTATTGATTTTTCGATGGATTAGGTTCAAGGAATTTTTTTTTTCTTTTTCTTTTAGTGGACACTCTGCTGTTAACATCGGCAAATCCAAGGTTGTAGTCTTCGGTGGTCTTGTCGATAAGAAGTTCCTCTCCGACATTGCTGTCTATGACACTGGTTCCCATCCTTTTTCTTTTTGTTTTGATTTTTTTTTAAACAGATGGTATTTTTGTTACTTTCAATAAAATTAAAGCTTGTTTTTGCTTTATTCAGAGGCCAAGCTATGGTTTACGCCAGAGTGCACAGGAAGTGGGTCAGATGATGGGCTTGTGGGTCCAAGCCCGCGGGCTTTCCATGTTGCTGTTGCCATTGATTGTCACATGTTCATCTTTGGTGGCCGTTCTGGGGGTAGAAGGTTTGTGATTTCAGTGACACACTCACTTTGCTTAGCTGCTCTAACTGCATGTGTGTATAATGTTTCTAATAAGCTCTGAATTCATCAGGTTAGGGGACTTTTGGGTATTGGATACTGGTATGACATCTTGTATAGTCTTTGAGTTGTGTTTCTATTATGAGAGTTGATGTGTTTTGGGTTAATGCTTTCATTTCATGGCATATTGACACTTGTGGAACAAATGATCTGATCCATGTTACAGATATATGGCAATGGTCTGAACTAACCAGTTTTGGTGACTTGCCTTCACCGCGAGATTTTGCTGCAGCTGCTGCTGTTGGAAACCGGAAAATTGTTATGTAAGGCCTATGGCATTTGATTTTTTCGCATTCTTTTTTCTCCTTAAAAGCCATGTAATTAGATGGATTTAATGTGATGCAGGTTTGGTGGATGGGATGGAAAAAAGTGGTTGTCTGATGTTTATGTCTTGGATACAAGTATATTCCTTTTTCCCAGGCTTTCCAAATATAAATTTTATGCACCAAAAGAAAATATTGTTATACTGTGGAAGAAAGTGGCAACATAATAACATTTTCTTATTCTCTTTTCCTGTTGTAGTATCGCTTGAGTGGATGGAGCTCTCAGTTTCTGGAACATTGCCACACCCTAGATGTGGCCACAGTGCTACCATGGTTGAAAAAAGGCTGCTTGTTTATGGTGGCAGAGGTTAAGTGGCATAGTTCTCCTCTATTAAATATTGATTTTCTTTGATGTTGAATTTTAAGGAATTTAGCCCTGTTATTCAAATTAAAGAAGAAAATATAGGAGCCTGTGTAAGTGTTTTGTGTATGAAGTTATTAGCTGAAATACGTTCCCAACCCTTACTTTAACAGGAGGAGGTGGACCGATCATGGGTGATTTATGGGCCTTAAAGGGCCTTATTGAAGAAGGTGTGTATTTTCACCATCATTATCTCGTGTCGTTCTCTGCAGGTCATCATATCTGATTATCTGTTTCTATTCAAATGAATAGTGATTAAATGGTGTTGTAATGTATTTTAATTCTCATCGGTTCTTCCATAGATTGTACTCCCTTTGATTCATAACAACTATTGCTTAACCAAGATACCTTGATTTATGTATGTACCAAATTGGTCGAGCCATAGTTATGAAACAGATGGGGTACTTTGTTTGAACTTTGAAGCAAATCCTATGGTTCCTCAAGTCGCACCTTCCTTCTCTAATCATGATACAGTTTCTCATTCTAAAAGAAATATTTAGTTCTAGGTGTCTTCTTATTCAGTTCGGTTATTTACTTATAGTTTGTATATGTTGTGGAGGGAAGAAAATGAAGCTCCTGGGTGGACTCAATTAAAGCTTCCGGGTCAAGCTCCTTCTCCTCGTTGTGGCCATACTGTTGTCTCTGGAGGACACTATGTAATCATATCAGCACAATCCTTCTTGTTCTATTACAGCACAATACTTGTTAACTTCCAATGAAGCTTTTCTGATTAGAAAGAGTTTAAATTCATTGTCTGCAATTACAAAGATTAAATAATGATAGTATTATGTTGCTATCATCATATTGTTTCTGATGCAGTTCCAATTCCCCCATTCTCCCATTGGGGATTTAACTCTTTATTTGTTCCATATGAGTGATAGTTTCACCTCATTTATTTATTTTGTTGGAATTGATTTTGCAGTTATTGATGTTTGGAGGGCATGGGACTGGTGGATGGTTGAGTCGCTACGACATCTATTATAATGATTGCATTATTTTAGACAGAGGTGAGAAGTTTTCTATCTATATGTGGCATTAAGACTTATTATATTGTGTGCCTCTATTAATGTGTTCTATACTTCTATTTAAATCCAACTAGTTAATAATCTCTGGCATCATCCTTCCTTTTGATGTTAGCTTTCTGAATCTCCATGTTGATCTGTTGCCTGTTGCAGACTTGTATACATTACTACTGATGCTGCATGATTAACATTTATGTTCTGGTTGAAGAAATTTGTTTTCTATTTTTGATTTTAGATTGACTTAGTTGTTGGGTTAGGTTAATTTTTTTTGCTATGCTGTTGCTTATAGTTTCGGCACAATGGAAGCGGCTACCCATTGGCAATGAACCCCCTCCTGCACGAGCATACCACTCTATGACAGTAATTGGTTCGCGGTATCTTCTAATAGGTGGCTTTGATGGAAAATCAACATATGGTGATCCATGGTGGTTGGTCCCTCAAGGTTTTCAATAGCTAATTTATTATTTGGTTTAATTGTTGAATTCTCATTTTTGAATCCATATATTTTGACTGATAAAGTATGCAAATGAAGTTAACTGATTAACTGTTTTTTATTTGGCACTGATTTCAACTGATGCAAGATTTCATCTCTCTCTCTCTCTCTCCCTCTGAGACAGAAATACTCTAATATTGGATTTTTTTTTCTTGTTTGTTTTGTGCTTTGAAATCTACATATAAACGGTCTCTCTGTAGACATGATACATGACAGAGCACAATGGCGTCGTTTGATTCATATAGCCGACCCCGCTTAGTGGGACAAGGCTTTGTTGTTGTTGTTGTTGTTGTTGTTGTTTTGTGCTTTGAAACACCCAATTGAAAGTGATCTTTTAGTCAATGCTCTTTTTTGATTGGGAATATTTTCTTAGATGCAGAAATATTTCAAGATTATACAAGTTTTAAAAGAACTGAACACTAAACAGTCAGAGGCTCTAAAGTCAAACCACATCCTAATTTCCTTTTGCTTCTGTTTCATCTTCTTCAGATGACCCAATTGCGAAGAGATTAACTGCATCTCCACCTAGAAATATTCCTGAAAGTAGGGATGCTGCATCACTGAATGATGATTTTCAAAATCAGTTCAAGGTATTCGTAAATGTGTTGCGAGTTGTGAAAGCACCCTTCATTTCTCTGATCTAGATTTTGGGAAAAGTGTTTACACCTTCAATATTTCTTTTTCTGTGTAGCCCATGATTATTATGACTTTGATGTTAATCTTTAAAATCTTGAATTTCACCTTTTAGTTCTGTTGTAAATTTTGAACACTTACACTATATGTTTTTTTTTTTCAGTCATCTTTACGGATTCATCGTTATGTCTTTAGATTAATTGACTGCTGATATGCCAGGAAAGCCAGGTGGAGAAATTTCCTTTCGCAGAATTGCAAAGAAGATTGCAAATATCAGTTCCAGTGTCCAATTCTAGGCTTCCAATTGTAAGTGAATTGGAAGATAAAGAGCTTCTTGAAGTAGCATCAAGATTTATTGGAGGAAGAATTTCTACAAGTGACAAGGCAATCGAAGCACTTCGTGAGCACTGGAAGAAGTCTGATCCGAATTTAGTTAAACTCAAGGAGCTTGGACCACTTCTTCGCGATTACCAACGTCTAATTTACCGGCACTATCTGTAAGAACTATATCTTTAAAAATTCTTTCTTTTTCTATCTTGCCTTTTAATTTTTACAAGGCTTTGTTCTGCCTTTTGAACTTGACTGATGAATATTTGTTTTTGTTGTGTCTGTAACTTCAGAGAAAGAAGTGCATCTGATGCAGATCCGGAAATTGGTGAAAAAGTGATGCATCAATTTTACCATGTCAAAAATGTTTCTCAGGTGAGGTCTGCTTTTTGAGGTTTCATGTTATGTATATCAACTCAAATGTTCTTTTCTTTCTTATGGATATTATGGCTTCTCATTTTGAACTAACAAGAATTATGCACCTAAGACACTTCATTATATTTTCTTTCCCATTTGTCTAGTGTGCACCAATAATAATAAGTGCAAGTTACCCTTAGTAATATCACAATTTATCTATACCCCTTTTTCCCTCTCATTGATTCCCCCCTTTGATCCTATTGCAGTTGCACATGGATGATGTTCCAAAACTATTGGCAGAGTACAAACTGCTACCTGTGATGAGCATTGACAAATAGATAGTCCCACTGAATTAATGGTATCTCATTATGTATATCAACATATGCTTGATGATTTTGTAACTGTCTCCTTGAAAACAAGGATCAACAGAGCACTGTTATGAATATGTTCTAATTTATAAGAAATGCAGAACTCTGTTCCCAGATCTTCCTGAATTACTATATACTTTTTCATATATTTTGCAAATTTGCAAATTTTGGTTATCTAGCATATATTCATAGGCGCCATTTGTGAAATATGATTATAATAAAAGAATAAACTACCATTTTTATGGATTTTTTATTTTAATAAATAAAATAAATGTATTAATTACCGAATTGTATTAATTACCGAATTAAATAATTTCAAAAGTTATTACCGAAATCCGTCACCTGGTCATATTTCGTTTACACAGTTAAGGTCTCGGAGATATTTATCTTTCCGGATCAATACTTCTTACTAACTATTTTAACAATGAATGATTCATTCTATGACAAACTGTAAGTGATTAAACTCTAATTTCTTAGTAATTTAATCTTCTTTGATCTTACTAAAATGCCACAGACAAGGTCAATTGTTTCAGATCAGAGGGTGAAGTTCAGGAAACTAGTTTAGCACCACAAAAACCTCAATTACCCAAAGCTAACCTGATTATATGTCACGTATCTTAATTAGTCCAGGTAATTCGCAGTTTAGGAGGAGTATTTTCAAGCTGTTGTTCAGGCGACCTTAACCATATAAAAAAAGGGGTCATACTTCCGTTCCACCCAATTTCATTAGATTAAGAACGAAAACACACCTTAGAATTGAATCAAACATATATTAAAATAGAGAAGTAATAATATTAATCTATAGAAATAAACAAAGCTCCTAACCTTAACCAGGAGGTTTAGTTGCTCATAATTTTACAAAAAAAACAGAGTTCTGAAAAGTATGGAAGAAGATTTGATGTTCTCAAACCTAATGGATCTTCTCCTATAAATACTAAAAATAACAATAAATGCTAAACCTAAAAGATATTATTTTAAATTAAAAATTACAAAAATAAGAAAAGATAAACCTAAGAGGTGCTAAATCCACTTTGGAGGCCCAATAGTATATGAAACAGACAGCAGCTTGGCGTTCAACGCCAGGTTTAGGCATTGAACGCCCAAGGAGGAGTTGCACTTCTGCTTTCTTGCCCCCTTGTTGGCGTTGAACGCCAGTTTGGGCGTTCAGCGCCCAAGGGGGGCTGGCAGCTTTTTCGTCACTTACTTTCAGATTTCTCTTAACTACTTCAAATTTCACCTAAAATCATAAAAACACAAGAAAAACTCAAAGTAACATCCAAAGGTAAATTTTACACTAAAACATAATAAAACTTAATAAAATCTAGCTAAAAACAATATGAAAACAACTAGAAAAAGGGTATAAGATGCTCACGCATCAGTATATAGCTATGGTTAAGGTAGTAGTGAAGAAGTAGAATATAACTTTGTGTATGTAGCTATGGTTAGGGTAGTAGTGAAGAAGTAGAATATAGCTTGTATAGTTAGTATGCAATAGGTAACTGGTAGAATTTTAGAACTCTCTTTTATTTCACTTGTCTTAGGCTGTTAGTACATAATTATTAGTTTGGAACGCCATCTGATTTAGTTATTTTATCCATTTTAATTTAATAATTAGAATAACATATATTAAAACTTACAGAATAAGATTTTTCTAAAAAATATGCAACTAAATATGTAATTACGTTGTTATTTATAAAATCTATAATTTATAAAGAAGTATCTATTTAGGTTTAATATTGTTTTTTTGAAAATATCTAATAAGAAAATAAAAACATGGTAGGAACCGAAAAAAAAAATATAGACACTTATTCAAAAAATTAGTGACATTGTACAAGGTACGTTAAACCTAAAAGAACCAATAAAAATTTTAAAATTACTTATTGATAATTGTGAACATATTTTTTTCTTCAGAGACCTCGCCTTCTACTGTCCCGACGAGTGGGTCACACCCTTCTTCCACCGGACGCCATTGTCCCTTATCTGAGGGAGGCCGAATTTGGAGACATGGTGCCTCTCAGGGACTTCACATTTGACAATACCCTGATTACAGCATTTGTGGAGCAATGGCGTCCAGAGACGCACACGTTTCATCTCCCGTGGGGTGAGATTACTATCACCATGTAGGACGTTGCGTACCATCTAGGGTTACGCGCCCACGGGGACCTGTTGGGGGTGCTTCCGTGACTTTGATAGGTGGTACTACACGGAACAAAAGAAGATATGAAATGAATGTGGAGAATCCTAAGGGTTAGACATCCTTTTATAGTTGCTGGAAAATTGTTTACATGTATCTCGTTTATACTGTGAACGAGATGAATTTATACGTATCTCATTTACAGTGTGAACGGGATATACATGTATGACATTTACGTGTCATATCTCGTTTATACACTATAAACGAGATACGTGTAAATTCATCTCGGTCACAGTGTAAATGAGATATGACCAGGTAACGGATTTCAGTAATAACTTTTGAAATTATTTAATTCGGTAATTAATACATTTATTTTATTTATTAAAATAAAAAATATTCATTTCTACCCACAAAAATTTTAAACGCTTGAGAAAATCTACCACGAAAAAAAGAAATTAAAGTTATAACCAAGAAAGAAACAAAATTATCTAAATACTAACAAATCACCTAAAACCCCTAATTACCCTTTTCCTAACCGTACTCCCCAAACACTAGCACCCCTCCCTTTATTCTTTTCATAGATTTCACCACCTCCTTCACCAACACTACCACCACCAAGTTAGTAACATCTTTGCGTTCTTTGTCTACATCAGCAACAATTTGCAGCTCCTTGAGAAGAAGACTTTGGTGGAGACATTATTCAGATCTAGTGGCATGATGAACCGCAAGGGAAAACAGCCGACGATGCATGACAGCTGCGGTGATGTAGGGAATGGCGCTAATTTCGTCTAAGATGGAGGCCGCGAAGCTCTTCCTCACGGTGGACCTCGAGAGGGTAAAGAGGAGCTACTGCGACGGAGAAGACAAGAAGGTTGGCGGGAGGCACGGAGGTTGGACCTTCGATGTCTCTGAATTGGTGGCTGGCAGTTGGTCCTTCACAACGAATTCAGTTGCAGGGGAGATCTTCTCTCCAACTCCTTCTCCCACCATACATCCCTCTTCTTTACCTTCTTTCCTCCACCTCTGTGTTTGTCTTCTATATCTCCATTAGAGACAATTTTACTTCTTCTTTCTTTGCATGCTCTCTTTCTTTATTTTGGTATTTTCTCTTTAAAAAAAAATTAAAAACATAAAATTGAATGTTATTGCATTTGTTATTGTTGAATGATTAGATGCTAGTGATGGTAGGATTGTACCACTGCAGTTAGAAGATGAAGAGGGTAAAGGTATTAGTGATAGTAAAAAGATAGAATTATGGGACTGAGAATTTGGCGGTGTAGTGAGGGGTGGTTGGAATTGACGGAGGCAAACAAAGATGAGGGTGATGGGTGGTGGTTGCCAGAAAAAGGGATAATAAATTGATGTTGAAGATTGAGAGAGAGAAGATGAGGGTAATAGTGATAGAGAGAAAGGTAATTTGAAAATTTTTTGGTAATTTTTGAAGTTTTGGATAATTTTATAGTAGGAAGCTAATTTTTTATGGGTATAATTTTAATTTCATTGTTTCATAAGTAAATTTGTTGTGTGTATAATTTTTATGGATAAAAATAATAATTTACTCATAATAAAATAGTGTCTCTTTCAAGAGAGAGAGAGAGAGAGAGAGAGAGAGAGTGTGTGTGTGTGTGTGTGGGAAACACAGGAAGGGGTAGAACGATAAGTCATGCTAAGGATCCTAGAGTTTGGAACCGAGAAGAGTATTGACGTTTGGAGAACGAGTCCTTCTCAATTTTCGTGGATAATCTCCCAATAGACATATCGAGGAGAGAATTGTTTCAGCTGTTTAGTTGGACTGGACGCATAAACGACATATACTTATCGAGAAAACAAAAGAATTGTGGTATATACATCTTTGCGTTTATACGATACACTACGAAAGGGGGCCTTGAAGGCTATAGCTGAGATGAATCATATGAGATTGAGAGGTAAGGTTGTCTTTGTGGGGGAAGCTAAATACATGAGAATGTCCGAGGTAAAAGACACGAATAGGATTCTTCCATAAGGTGACACTCGAATTGGTATGGTTCGTCAAACGCCAGAAGAAAGAGGAGAGACTCAAAAAATCATAGCCGCCTCCAACAAAGATTTGAAAAATGAGAAAACAGTTCAAGATCCACATGGCAATGGGTGGACGAAGAAGTTGGAAGTGACAGTGGTGAAAGAAAACTTGGACTGGTTGCAGAAAAGTCTAGTTGGGGGAATGACGAAGGCTATTGACTTCAGATCACTGAAGGAATCAATTGTGAAGAATTTTCTCAAGTTATTCAGGTGCGCGAAATGGGAGCATATAAAGCACTGTTGCCCTTTGACAGTATCTTGAATGCAAAAGAGGCTTACACCTTCAAAATGAATAGCCTACTGCAGTTGTTCCATAGTGTATGGAGGTGGGACGAGTCGGAAAGAAGTGAAACTCGGAGGGTGTGGTTAGAATGATTTGGGGTCCCATTACATGCATGGTTTGTGGATACTTTCAGGTTAATAGGAAGTCAATGGGGTGAGGTGGTTGGGTGTGATAATGTGACAGAATCGTGCATATTCTTTAGTATCGGCCGTGTACAAATTGATACCAGTGTGATGGATGTGATCAATGAATGGGTCCATATCATAATAGGCACTAGTGGCTTTGATGTATTGGTAAAAGAGGTGGGATGTGAAACATATGGAGGGAATGGCAAGGTGAAAATGATGAGGGATGACAAGGGAAGCTGTGAACCCCAGAGGAACATATCTACAAAGGTCTGTGATGATGTAGCTATAACGTCGCCAAGGCCAACAAATTTGACAGGCAGTGCAGATCAGGCAGCAGAAGTGGTTATCGAGGTGTTGCGAGAGGAGGTTGAAGATGATGCTAGATGGGTAAATTTAGAAACAATTTTGAATGAGTGGAGTTATGAAAATTTAAGACACAATCAATTGAAATTGATAACTTATCAATCTAATAATGGTGATATTGAAGGCTGGTGCACGAAATTGTGATCTCAGGCAACGGCGTCAAAAAGTCTGTACGCACGTCTTAATAAATTATTTTTCATTCACAACTTCGATACAACTAACCAGCAAGTGCACCGGGTCGTCCAAGTAATAAACCTTACGTGAGTAAGGGTCGATCCCACGGAGATTGTTGGTATGAAGCAAGCTATGGTCATCTTGTAAATCTCAGTCAGGCGGATAATAATTGATTATGGAGTTTTCGAAAATACTAATAAACAAATAGAAAAAAAGGATAGAAATACTTATGTATATCATTGGTGAGAATTTCAGATAAGCGTATAGAGATGCTTTCGTCCCTCTGAACTTCTGCTTTCCTGCTGTCTTCATCCAATCAGTCCTATTCCTTTCTATGGCTGGCTTTATGTAAGGACATCACCATTGTCAATGGCTACTTTTCATCCTCTCTGGAAAATGGTCCGATGCGCTGTCACTGCATGGCTAATCGTCTGGAGGCATCACCGTGGTCAATGGTTGCATCCTATCCTCTTGTGAAAATGGTCCAAATGCTCTGTCACAGCACAGCTAATCATCTGAGGTTCTCGATCATACTGGAATAGGATTCACCCTCCTTTTGCGTCTGTCATTATGCCCAGCACTCGCGAGTTTGAAGTTCGTCACAGTCATTCAATCCCAGAATCCTACTCGAAATACCACAGACAAGGTTTAGACTTTCCGGATTCTCATGAATGCCGCCATCAATCTAGCTTATACCACGAAGATTCTTATTAAGAGATCCAAGAGATAATCATTCAATCGAAGGTAGAACGGAAGTGGTTGTCAGGCATGCGTTCATAGGGAATGATGATGATTGTCACATTCATCACATTCATGTTGAAGTGCGAATGAATATCTTAGAATCGGAATAAGTTGAATTGAATAGAGAAACAGTAGTACTTGCATTAATTCATGAGGAACAGCAGAGCTCCACACCTTAATCTATGGAGTGTAGAAACTCTACCGTTAAAAATACATAAGTGAGAGGTCCAGGCATGGCCGAATGCCCAGCCCCCTAAACGTGATCAATAGTCTCCTAAGATGAACAATAGATTAAAACTGAGACCAAAGATTTCTAATACAATAGTAAAAAGTCCTATTTATACTAAACTAGTTACTAGGGTTTACAGAAGTAAGTAATTGATGCATAAATCCACTTCTGGGGCCCACTTGGTGTGTGCTTGGGCTGAGCTTGAATGTTACACATGCAGAGGCTCTTTCTGGAGTTGAACGCCAGGTTGTAACGTATTTCTGGCATTCAACTCTGGTTCGTGACGTGTTTCTGGCGTTTAACTCCAGACAGCAGCGTAGAACTGGTATTCAACGCCCTTTTGCGTCATCTAAACTCGGCCAAAGTATGGACTATTATATATTTCTGGAAATCCCTAGATGTCTACTTTCCAACGTGATTGGAAGCACGCCATTTTAAGTTCTGTAGCTCCAGAAAATCCACTTTGAGTGCAGGGAGGTCAGAATCCAACAGCATCAGCAGTCCTTCTTCTACCTCTGAATCTGATTTTTGCTCAAGTCCCTCAATTTTAGCCAGAAAATACCTGAAATCACAGAAAAACACACAAACTCATAGTAAAGTCAAAAAATGTGAATTTAACATAAAAACTAATGAAAACATCCCTAAAAGTAACTAGATCCTACTAAAAACATACTAAAAATAATGCCAAAAAGCGTATAAATTATCCGCTCATCACAACACCAAACTTAAATTGTTGCTTGTCCCCAAGCAACTGAAAATCAAATAGGATAAAAAGAAGAGAATATACTATAAATTCCAAACTATCAATGAAACATAGCTCCAATCAGATGAGCGGGACTTGTAGCTTTTTGCCTCTTGAATAGTTTTGGCATCTCACTTTATCCATTGAGGTTCAGAATGATTGGCATCTATAGGAACTCAGAGTTCAGATAGTGTTATTGATTCTCCTAGTTCAGTATGTTGATTCTTGAACACAGCTACTTTATGAGTCTTGGTCGTGGCCCTAAGCACTTTGTTTTCCAGTATTACCACCGGATACATAAATGCCACAGACACATAACTGGGTGAACCTTTTCAGATTGTGACTTAGCTTTGCTAAAGTCCCCAATTAGAGGTGTCCAGGGTTCTTAAGCACACTCTTTTTTTTTTTTTTTTGCTTTGGACCTTGACTTTAACCGCTCAGTCTCAAGTTTTCACTTGACACCTTCACACCACAAGCACATGGTTAGGGACAGCTTGGTTTAGCCGCTTAGGCCAGGATTTTATTCCTTTAGGCCCTCCTATCCACTGATGCTCAAAGCCTTGGGATCCTTTTTATTACCCTTGCCTTTTGGTTTTAAGGGCTATTGGCTTTTTGCTCTTGCCTTTTGGTTTTAAGAGCTTTTGGCTTTTTCTGCTTGCTTTTTCTTTCTATTTTTTTTTGCTTTTTTTTCCTGCAAGCTTTGTTCTTTGCTGCTTTTTCTTGCTTCAAGAATCATTTTTATGATTTTTTAGATTATCAAATAACATGTCTCCTTGTCATCATTCTTTCAAGAGCCAACATATTTAACATTCTTAAACAACAACTTCAAAAGACATATGCACTGTTCAAGCATTCATTCAGAAAACAAAAAGTATTGTCACCACATCAATATAATTAAACTAAGTTCAAGGATAAATTCGAAACTCATGTACTTCTTGTTCTTTTGAATTAAAACATTTTTTCATTTAAGAGGGGTGATGGATTCATAGGACATTCATAACTTTAAGACAAAGTTACTAAATACTAATGATCATGTAATAAGACAAACATAGATAAGCATTTAACATAAAGAAAACGAAAAACAGAGAATGTAAGAACAAGGAATGAATCCACCTCAGTGATGGTGGCGTGTTCTCCTTGAGGAACCAATGATGTCCTTGAACTCTTCTATGTCTCTTCCTTGTCTTTGTTGCTCCTCCCTCATTGCTTTTTGATCTTCTCTAATTTCATAGAGGATGATAGAGTGCTCTTGATGTTCCACCCTTAATTGTCCCATGTTGGAACTTAATTCTCCTAGGGAGGTGTTGATTTGCTCCCAAAAATTCTGTGGAGGAGAGTGCATCCCTTGAGGTATCTCAGGGGTTTCTTGATGATGAGCTTCTTCATGTGCCTGTTGAGATCCATGAATGTGCTCTCTTGTTTGCTCCATCCTTTTCTTAGTGATGGGCTTGTGAGATGAATCTTTCCATCTCCCATGGCTCAGAGGTGGAAGCAATTGTCTTCCCTTTCCTCTTTCTTGAGGTTTCTCTGGCCTTAGGTGCCATTAATGGTTATGGAAAAACAAAAAAGCTATGCTTTTACCACACCAAACTTAGAATGTTGCTCGTCCTCGAGCAAAAGAAGAAAGAATAGAAGAAGAAGAAGAAGAAAAAGAAGAATAAGATATGGAGGAGATGGAGGGATGTGTGTATTCGGCCATATGGGTGGGATTGGGTGGGAAAGAGATGTTGAATTTTGAAGGTAGGTGGGTGTATGGATGTGAGTGGTAAATGGAAAACAGAAGGGATGACCATGAATGGAGAGAGAGAAGGTGAGGTAGGTGGGGATCCTGTGAGGTCCACAGATCCTGAGGTGTGTAGGATTTACATCCCTGCACCAATTAGGCATGTAAAATGCCTTTGCATGCAATTCTGGCGTTTAAACGCCGAATTGATGCTTGTTCTGGGCGTTCAGCGCCCAGATGCTTGTTTTTAGCGTTCAGCGCCAGCTCTTCTTCACTGTGCATTTCTGGCGTCTGGACGCCAGGGTGCTGCTTGTTTCTGGCGTTGAACGCCAGACAGATGCTCCTTACTGGCGTTTAAACGCCAGTGAGATCCTCCTCCAGGGTGTGATTTTTCTTCTGCTGTTTTTGATTTCGTTTTCAATTTTTATATTTATTTTGTGACTCCACATGATCATGAACCTAATAAAACATTAAATAACAATAAAAATAAAATTAGATAAATAAAAATTGGGTTGCCTCCCAACAAGCGCTTCTTTAATGTCAATAGCTTGACAGTGGGATCTCATGGAGCCTCACAGATGTTCAGAGCATTGTTGAGACTCCCCAACACCAAACTTAGAGTTTGGATATGGGAGTTCAACACCAAACTTAAAGTTTGGTTGTGGCCTCCCAACACCAAACTTAGAGTTTGACTGTGGGGGCTCTGGTTGACTCTGTTTTGAGAGAAGCTTACTGTGCCTCTTTTCCATGTTTACAGAAGGATGACCTTGAGTTTTAAACACAAGGGAGTCCTCATTCAATTGAAGGACTAATTCACCTCTGTCAACATCAATCACAGCTCTTGCTGTGGCTAGGAAGGGTCTTCCAAGAATGATGGATTCATCCTCATTCTTCCCAGTATCTAGGACTATGAAATCAGTAGGGATGTAAAGGCCTTCAACCTTTACTAACACGTCTTCTACTTGTCCATAAGCCTGTTTTCTTGAATTGTCTGCCATCTCTAATGAGATTTTAGCAGCTTGCACCCCAAAGATTCCCAGTTTCTCTATTACAGAGAGGGGCATGAGGTTTATCCCTGAACCAAGGTCACACAAAGCCTTTTCAAAGATCATTGTACCTATGATACAAGGTATTAGGAACTTTCCAGGATCCTGTTTCTTCTGAGGCAATCTCAGTTGATCCAATGCATTTAGTTCATTGGTGAACAGGGGAGGTTCATCTCCCCAAGTCTCATTACCAAATAAATTGGCATTCAGCTTCATGATTGCACCAAGGAACTTGGCAACTTGCTCTTCAGTAACATCCTTATTCTCTTCAGAAGAAAAATACTCATCAGAGCTCATGAATGGCATAAGGAGGTTTAATGGAATCTCTATAGTCTCTAGATGAGCCTCAGATTCCTTTGGTTCCTCAAAGGGAAACTCCTTATTGATCACTGGACATCCCAGGAGGTCTTCCTCCTTGGGATTCACGTCCTCCTCTCCCTCTTTGGATTCGGCCATGATGGTTATATCAATGGCCTTGCACTCTCTCTTTGGATTCTCTTCTGTATTGCTTGTGAGAGTACTAGGAGGGGTTTCAGTGATCTTCTTACCCAGCTGGCCCACTTGTGCCTCCAAATTTTTAATGGAGGATCTTGTTTCATTCATGAAACTTACAGTGGCCTTAGACAAATCAGAGACTAAGGTTGCTAAATTAGAAGTATTTTGTTCAGAGTTCTCTGTCTGTTGCTGAGTGGATGATGGAAAAGGCTTGCTATTGTTAAACCTGTTTCTTCCACCATTATTAAAGCCTTGTTGAGGCTTTTGTTGATCCTTCCATGAGAAATTTGGATGATTTCTCCATGATGAGTTATAGGTGTTTCCATAAGATTCACCTAAGTAATTTACCTCTGCTATTGCAGGGTTCTCAGGATCATAAGCTTCTTCTTCAGAAGATGCCTCTTGAGTACTGTTGGATGCAGCTTGCATTCCATTCAGACTCTGAGAAATCATATTGACTTGCTGAGTCAATATTTTGTTCTGAGCCAATATGGCATTCAGAGTATCAATTTCAAGAACTCCCTTCTTCTGAGGCGTCCCATTACTCACAGGGTTCCTCTCAGAAGTGTACATAAACTGGTTATTAGCAACCATGTCAATGAGTTTTTGAGCTTCTGCAGGCGTTTTCTTTAGGTGAATGGATCCACCTGCAGAAGTATCCAATGACATCTTAGCTAATTCAGACAGACCATCATAGAATATATCTAAGATGGTCCATTCTGAGAGCATGTCAGAAGGACACTTTTTGGTCAGTTCCTTGTATCTCTCCCAAGCTTCATAGAGGGATTCACCTTCTTTCTGTCTGAAGGTTTGAATATCCACTCTAAGCTTACTCAGCTTTTGAGGAGGAAAGAACTTGGCTAAGAAAGCCTTGACCAGCTTATCCCAAGAGTTCAGGCTATCCTTAGGTTGAGAGTCCAACCATATTCTAGCTCTGTCTCTTACAGCAAAAGGGAAAAGCATGAGCCTGTAGATTTCAGGATCTACTCCATTAGTCTTAACAGTATCACAGATCTGCAAGAATTCAGTTAAGAACTGAAAAGGATCTTCAGATGGAAGTCCATGAAACTTGCAATTTTGCTGCATCAGAGAAACTAATTGAGGTTTCAGCTCAAAATTGTTTGCTCCAATGGCAGGAATTGAGATGCTTCTTCCATGTAAATTGGAATTAGGTGCAGTAAAGTCACCAAGCATTCTCCTTGTATTATTATTATTTTCGGCTGCCATCTCCTCTTCTTGTTCGAAAATTTCTGAAAGGTGCTTGCTGGATTGTTGTAATTTAGCTTCTTTTAGTTTCCTCTTCAGAGTCTTTTCAGGTTCTGGATCTGCTTCAACAAGAATATTCTTGTCCTTGCTCCTGCTCATATGAAAAAGAGGGAACAGAAAAATAATAATAATAGGGATCCTTTTTACCCAGGTATAGAGGTTCCCCTGTGTGAGTAGAAGAAGAAAAGAATGTAATGTAAAGAAAGAAACACAAGGGTGAGGAGAGCAGAGATGTGAGATGAAGAGATTTTCGAAAATTATTTTTGAAAAATGGTTAGTGATTTTCGAAATTAGTTTTTGAAAAAGGTTAGTAATTTTCGAAAATTAGGAATAAAATTAAAATAAAAAATTAAAATAATTAGTCAATTAAAAAGAATTTTTGAAAAAGAGGGAGATATTTTCGAAAATTAGAGAGAGAGAGTTAGTTAGGTAGTTTTGAAAAAGATAAGAAACAAACAAAAAATTAGTTAGTTAGTTGAAACAAATTTGAAAATCAATTTTGAAAAGATAAGAAGATAAGAAGTTAGAAAAGATATTTTAAAATCAAATTTTTGAAAAAGATATGATATTGAAAAAGATAAGATAAAAAGATATTTCTGAAAAGATATGATTGAAATTAGTTTTGAAAAAGATTTGATTTTTAAAATCACAATTAATGACTTGATTCACAAGAAATCACAAGATATGATTCTAGAACTTAAAGTTTGAATCTTTCTTAACAAGTAAGTAACAAACTTGAAATTTTTGAATCAAAACATTAATTGATGATGTGATTTTCGAAAATTATGATATAATATTAAGAAAAGATTTTTGAAAAAGATTTTGAAAAAGATAAGATTTTTAAATTGAAAATTTGATTTGACTCATAAAAACAACTAGATTTTAAAATTTTTTGAAAAAGTCAAATCTAATTTTCGAAATTTATGAGTGAAAAAGGGAAAGATATTTTTTTGATTTTTGAATTTTCAATGGTGAAAGAGAAAAACATGAAAAAGACTCAATGCATGAAAGTTATGGATCAAAACAATGAATGAATGCAAGAATGCTATGAATGTCAAGATGAACACCAAGAACACTTTGAAGATCATGATGAACATCAAGAACATATTTTTGAAAAAATTTTTATGCAAAGAAAACATGCAAGACACCAAACTTAGAAATCTTTCATGTTCAGACACTATGAATGCAAAAATGCACATGAAAAACAAGAAAAGACACAAAACAATAAAACATCAAGATCAAACAAGAAGACTTATCAAGAACAACTTGAAGATCATGAAGAACACTATGAGTGCATGAATTTTTTCGAAAAATGCAAGATGAGTATGCAATTGACACCAAACTTAAAATCTGACTCAAGACTCAAACAAGAAACACAAAATATTTTTTATTTATTATTTTTTTTATTTTATGATTTTTTTGGATTTTTTTTTCGAAAATTATTTGAAAAATAAAAATAGGGATTCCAAAATTTTTAATATGAATTCCAGGAATCTTGCAATCTTAGTCTAAAGCTCCAATCTGAGGGTTAGACATGGCTTAATAGCCAGTCAAGCTTTAGAAGATATTTATACTTTCCATGTATAGAGCAACTAAGTGTGTGAGAATCAACAAGCTCTTGTGATGATAAGTTGAAACCCCAGTCCAAAAGATTAGACATGGCTTACAGCCAGCCAGGATTCAACAAATCATCATGAAACACTAGAATTCATTCTTAAAAATTCTGAAGAAAAATATATTTTTGAAAAGATTTATTATTATTATTATTTTTGAAAATAAAGGAAAAATTTTTGAAAGATTTTTGAAAAATTTTTGAAAATAAAACAAAAAGAAAATTACCTAATCTGAGCAACAAGATGAACCGTCAGTTGTCCAAACTCGAACAATCCCCGGCAACGGCGCCAAAAACTTGGTGCACGAAATTGTGATCTCAGGCAACGGCGTCAAAAACTCTGTACGCACGTCTTAATAAATTGTTTTTCATTCACAACTTCGATACAACTAACCAGCAAGTGCACTGGGTCGTCCAAGTAATAAACCTTACGTGAGTAAGGGCCGATCCCACGGAGATTGTTGGTATGAAGCAAGCTATGGTCATCTTGTAAATCTCAGTCAGGCGGATAATAATTGATTATGGAGTTTTCGAAAATACTAATAAATAAATAGAAAATAAAGATAGAAATACTTATGTATATCATTGGTGAGAATTTCAGATAAGCGTATAGAGATGCTTTCGTCCCTCTGAACTTCTGCTTTCCTGCTGTCTTCATCCAATCAGTCCTACTCCTTTCTATGGCTGGCTTTATGTAAGGACATCACCATTGTCAATGGCTACTTTTCATCCTCTCTGGAAAATGGTCTGATGCGCTGTCACTGCATGGCTAATCGTCTGGAGGCATCACCGTGGTCAATGGCTGCATCCTATCCTCTTGTGAAAATGGTCCAAATGCTCTGTCACAGCACGGCTAATCATCTGAGGTTCTCGATCATACTGGAATAGGATTCACCCTCCTTTTGCGTCTGTCACTACGCCTAGCACTCGCGAGTTTGAAGTTCGTCACAGTCATTCAATCCCAGAATCCTACTCGGAATACCACAGACAAGGTTTAGACTTTCTGGATTCTCATGAATGTCGCCATCAATCTAGCTTATACCACGAAGATTCTTATTAAGAGATCCAAGAGATAATCATTCAATCGAAGGTAGAACGGAAGTGGTTGTCAAGCACGCGTTCATAGGGAATGATGATAATTGTCACATTCATCACATTCATGTTGAAGTGCGAATGAATATCTTAGAAGTGGAATAAGTTGAATTGAATAGAGAAACAGTAGTACTTGCATTAATTCATGAGGAACAGTAGAGCTCCACACCTTAATCTATGGAGTGTAGAAACTCTACCGTTAAAAATACATAAGTGAGAGGTCCAGGCATGGCCGAATGGCCAGCCCCCTAAACATGATCAATAGTCTCCTAAGATGAACAATAGATTAAAACTGAGACCAAAGATTTCTAATACAATAGTAAAAAGTCCTATTTATACTAAACTAGTTACTAGGGTTTATAGAAGTAAGTAATTGATGCATAAATCCACTTCCGGGGCCCACTTGGTGTGTGCTTGGGCTGAGCTTGAATGTTACACGTGCAGAGGCTCTTTTTGGAGTTGAACGCCAGGTTGTAACGTATTTCTGGCGTTCAACTCTGATTCGTGACGTGTTTCTGGCGTTTAACTCCAGACAACAGCGTAGAACTGGCGTTCAACGCCCTTTTGCGTCGTCTAAAATCGGCCAAAGTATGGACTATTATATATTGCTGGAAAGCCCTGTATGTCTACTTTCCAAATCAATTGAAAGCGCGCCATTTTGAGTTCTGTTGCTCCAGAAAATCCACTTTGAGTGCAGGGAGGTCAGAATCCAACAGCATCAGCAGTCCTTCTTCTACCTCTGAATCTGATTTTTGCTCAAGTCCCTCAATTTCAGTCAGAAAATACCTGAAATCACAGAAAAATACACAAACTCATAGTAAAGTCCAGAAATGTGAATTTAACATAAAAACTATTGAAAACATCCCTAAAAGTAACTAGATCCTACTAAAAACATACTAAAAATAATGCCAAAAAGCGTATAAATTATCCGCTCATCAAAGGCATGACAAATTTTGTGTGATATGAGGTGAGTAATGAAGTGGATTATGAGCTAACTATTCCCTGGGATTATGGTTGTAAATCTAATGGGCTGGGTAAGGAAAATAAGGATTAATGTAATTGAACCTAAAAGGAGGCCCTCCAACAGAAATAAGAGCTGGAATAACGTATTGAGCCTTGAAGGCCCAAGCTCCAAAGCATCTAATCACATTGGAGCAGTGGACGTCCATCATGGGCCTGCCTTGGAGAGCACATGTTGGGTCTGTGCTAGGTCGGTCTTAAAGCCAGCGGGTTGGGAAGGTTGCTCCAGCAGGGTAGCGCATTACCAGCCACAGAAGCCTCTACGCCTAGAGATCTTCAGGAGTTGGGGGGTACGGGTTCGAAGGCTGGAGAAGCACGAACCTGCCCTGATGAAGAACGACTAACGGTGGCTGGTTCACAAGCTGTGCATTGGCCAGATCACAAAGTGGGGGTCATTGATTGGGCGAACGGGTTAGAAGCTAACCGGAGAAGAGGAGGACGAGTTGCCTAGGGTAGTGCGGTTATGAAGACGACGTATGTGTGCCAGGTAGAAGATGAACCTCACTCCCCTTTTGATGAGCCGGTATTGGCACAGGATGGCAGGAATAATGAGACTCGAAGAGGGACACGTGCAGTGGAGGCGGGAGGAGGCAGATTATTAATTCATGATGGAGGGGCTGATGGGCTACAAGGAGTTATGGGCACGGAAGACGATGCAGAAAACAGACACAATGATGTTGATGTCTATGAACACAACGGTAAAGACAATGATGAAATTGGGAAGTCTGGGCTGGGTATGGAAGCATTTGTTGACAAAAATTTACCGGTGCTTAATGATGAAGATGGATATGACGAAGATGAGGACAACTTGGAGGATGCAGCACATGCCAACGATGATGAAGCCAGTGACAATGAGGGTTTAACATTGGAGGAGCAGTATTTAGAAAACAAAAGAACCTGGGAATTAGCAAGGGAGTCAGGAGCAGTGCTATATAACGAAGAAGATGACATTATGGCTATTCTTCAACAACAGAATCAAGAAATTGCTCAGAAAAAAGGTTGGCAAAACAGAAGGAAAAAGCAAGACGGAGCAGACCCAAAACTCGTAAAAAATGTGCAATAATTTATTGAAATGATTTTTAGTTCTTGAAATGTCAGGGGGTTGAGGGGTGACGGGAAGCTGAGGATGGTAAAGGACCTAAAGAGAAAATTTAGATTAAACATGTTAGGTTTAGTGGAGACTAAAAGACAATTAGTGACTAAATTTGATATACCAAAAATTTGAAAAAATAGTTGTGCGGGGTAGGACTATGTTGAATCTAATGGTGCATCTGGTGGGTTGTTGTTAATATGGTATGATGAATTTTTTAAAATAAGAAATAGTTACAAAGGAGAGAGATGGTTGTGTGTTGAAGGGCAACTGTTGAAGTATAATTTTAATTGTGCTTTTATTTTGGTTTATGGTGCGCATGTTAGAGATGAGAAGCTTATTGTATGGGAGGAGTTGAGTTACATAGCTGAGTTATGCCGGGTCCCCTGTTGTTTCATGGGGGACTTTAATGAGATTGTACAGGTAGAAGAAAGACGAGGCACTGATAGTTTATCCTTGTTAGCCGAAGACTTCAAGTATTGGATACATGACATGAGTGTGGTGGACTTGCCGATTACTGACCGCAAGTTTACATGGTTCAGGGGTCGATCCTGCAGTCGTATTCATAGGGTTCTAGTTAGCCTGGAATGGCTTGAGAAGTTTCTAGAGACTCGGCTACAAGGTAGTCCAAGAGGTTTGTCTGACCATTGTTCTATTATAGTGGAAGATAAGAGGCAGAGAGATGGGTCGAGGCCGTTCAGAAGTCTTGACTCGTGGTTTACACATGAAGGTTTTCTGAGGATGGTCAAGGAGGAATGGAGAGGCCTAGGTGAGGCACAATTCACAGATAAATTGAAGGCTTTGACAGTTCTTCTAGGAAGATGGCATTAAGATAACTTTGGTGACATGGACAAGAAAATCATGAAGTTTGAGAAAGAGATTAAGAAGATTGATGACATGGTGGGTGATGGTGTTTATGATGGAACAGTAGAGGCAAGAAGAAGGGCGCTTGTGATTTGCTGTGAAAAATGGTATGTAAGGAAGGAACTACATTAGAAGCAGATGTCGCGCTCTAGACATGCGAAGGACATTGATAAGAACACGAGGTACTTCCACAACTTAGTTTCTGCGTGAAGGAGAAACAATAGGATTGATGCGCTACTTATTAATGGAAGGTTGATAAGGAATCAAGCTAGAATTAAGATTGCGATTAGGGACTTTTATAAGAATTTGTATCATCAGGAAGAGTATCCTTTGGTGGGGTTCAGGGACGGTATAGTGGAAATGATTGGTGAAGAGGATGCTTTGGCTTTGGAGGTGCAATCGACTCGTGAGGAGGTTAAAGACGCAGTGTGGGATTGTGAATCATCCAAGGCTCCAAGAAGTGATGAGTACAACATGAACTTCATAAAGAGGTGTTGGGCTAAAATTGGCTCTGAATTTACGGCAGCGGTGTTGGATTTCTTCTTGACTTCCAAGCTATCGGCGGATGCTAATCTCACTTGGGTGACGTTGGCCCCTAAGTATACTAGTGCTAAGGAAATCAAAGACCCGAGGTTGACCAGCATGGTAGGTTGTGTGTATAAAGTCATTTCGAAAATGCTGGTTAGGAGGATGCGAGCAATAATGCCACGACTAGTAGGTGAGACACAGAGTGCTTTTGTCAAGGGGCGAAAGATTTATGACGGGGCTCTTATCGCATGCGAAAACTGTTCAATGGATTAAAATGGCGAAGAAAGAAGCAGTGATAATAAAGCTAGACTTCCAAAAAGCATATGATAGAGTCAAGTGGAGTTTTGTAGACCTTGTGTTGCAAAAGATGGGCTTTGGACGAAGATGGAGGAGTTGGGTTATAGAGTGTGTAAGTACGTGTTCTATGTCAGTGTTGATAAACGGCTCGCCATCGAAGCCATTTAAGATGGAGAGGGGTTTGCGACAGAGTGATCCACTGTCTCCATTTTTGTTTGTACTTGTCGTTGATGTTCTACATAGGATGTTTGGGAAGGCAGTTAGAAATGGACGTATCTCGCCGTTACTGGTGGGTAGAGATCATATCGAGTTGTCTCATCTTCAGTTTACGAATGATACTATTCTGTTCTGCCCCCTGAGGAAGAGACCCTTAAGAATTACAGGATGATCCTTCGTTGTTTTAAGCTAATGTCGGGCTGAGTATTAATTTTGATAAATCTAGCTTGATTCCAATTAACTGTAATGATCAGTGAGTACAACGTATGTGTAGCGTATGTGTAGAGTGCTGGGCTATAAGGTAGCCTCTCTTCCAGTGAAATACTTTGGGATCCCTCTAGGAGCGAACCCGAGATTAGTGAAGACTTGGAAGCCAATTATAGAAAAAGTGGAGGAGAAGATGAGCATATGGAAAGCCAAGGTTCTCAATAAAGCCGGTAAGTTGGTGCTCATTAAATCTGTATTGAACAGCCTCCCTGTCTATTATTTGAGTTCATATAAAATGCCAAAGGCTATTGTAGAAAAATTTATTTTCTTACAGAGAAGATTTCTATGGAGTAAGGAGGATGGTAGGAATGGTATGGCAATGGTCAGGTGGGAGGTGGTGCAGGCTCCTAAAAGTTTGGTGGGTTGGGTGTCGAGGATGCTATGGTGTGTAACACAGCCCTTCTATTTAAGTAGTGGTGGCGTTTTTCAAAGGAGGATTGTCCCTTGTGGAAGAAGGTAGTTTGATCTTGTAACAATCTGAACCCAAATGTGATGCTGTCATCCCAGGTGTTACCTGTCGGGGGGTGTGGAAGGATATTTGCCATATACAGTTCAAGGATCAACAAGTAAGACAGAAGATGTTCAATGGTTTGTTTATGGAGATTGGTGATTGGAGAGGGACTCGGTTCTGGGAGGATGTATGGCTACATGGCGGTTCTCTGAAAGATCAATTTCTGAGGTTTTTCTCAGTTTTAAACCAAAAAGGATCCGTTATAAGGGATTGTGGGTTCTAGGACTGGTTAGAGTGGAGATGGAACTTTCAATGGAGGCGAGAGTTATTCCAATGGGAGTTGGACTTAGTGAACTAGTTGCATGAAACTTTAAGACTGGTCAAACTTGCTTATGACAGAGAGGATAGAGTTGTGTAGAAATTTGATAAACAATGTGTATTTTCTATTAACTCTTTTGTGCAGGTGGAAATGATTCTGGAGGATATAACAAATTACAGCTTTACTAGGACGGTTTGGAAAGGTCTAGTTCCACCAAGAGTTGAATTGTTTGTCTGGTTTGTTTTGACTGGAAGGGTTAATATGAAGGAGAGGCTGAATATGTTGTATGTGTGTATGTGTGTTAACCAGGAAGGGTTAATATGAAGGGTCTAGTTCAACCAGGAAGATGTTGTATGTGTGTTATGTAACCAAGGTGTTGAATATGGTCACCACTTGTTTCTTGGTTGTGATTTTTCTTGGAAAGTTTGGTGTGCATGGCTATCATTTGTTTGAAGGCAATGGTCATGCCCAAGGACGCTAAAGGAACATTTTCAAAGTTGGATTGAGCTATCAACTAGTAAGTAGGAGCGCAAAAGAGTGTGTTTCTGTGTGATTATCTGGAACATTTGGCTAGAAAGGAATAGAAGGATTTTTCATAATAAAGGAAAAGGGGTTGACGATATTATCTATCAGTTCTTTATGAACTATAAGGAGTGGTTAGGTGTGGATCCCTTCTGTTGTTGATGACAATGTCGAAGATGACAGGGGATATCAACTAGTGTTCTTTGCGTAGTTTGCTTTTTTTAACTGTTGGTTGTTTATGTTTGTTGTCTTCATATGCTCCACTTATTGTATTGAGCTCTTCCTTTCAAAAAAAAACGCCAATTTTTCAATGAACCAAAAAAGTGAAAGAGATACTTATTTTAAAATGGCCAAAGTAAGAGTAAATGATCAAATTGGTCCCTAAAAATCACGCAATCTCCGATTTAGTCCTCAAAAATTTTTTTAATCAAATTCATCCCCAAAAAATTTCAGTTTAGTCACGTTAGTCCTTTCATTACTTTCTACGTTGAAGGCGTTAACGAAAACTGACGTGGCACGTTAAGAAAAATATCAGCATTAAAACGGTGTCGTTTTTAAAGGTGAGGGATAGTGATTGAAACTACGTCGTTTTGATCTCTCTCACTTCCATTCACTCACAGTAACACACAAGACCCTATTTCTCTTACAAGAGTCTCCCTTTCACTCCCTTTTCCACGTCGCTGAGAAGACGAAGAAGTCTTCATCTTTGTCGTCGATTGAAACATTCGGCACGGTGTCCTTGTTTCTCTCACAAGACTCTCCCTCTCACTTCCTTTTCGATATTGCTGAGAGAAGACAAAGAAGCCTTCATCATCATTGCCAATTGAAGCATCCGGTGTGATGTTCCTATTTTCTCTCACAAGACTCTCCCTCTCACTTCATTTTCGACGTCGCTGAGGAGAAGACGAACAAGCCATCATCATCGTCACCGATTGAAGTATCCAACGCAGCATGTTTGTGAGTTCGCCATTGAGGAGTGGCTTCAGCACAGTGATTGAAGACATGACTGACGACCATTTTTGTCATTGTTTAAGGTTTTATTTTGGGGTAAAAAACGTAAACAAGCCAAAGGGAGAACAATTTGACACAAATAAGCCAAAGCAAAATCTGATTCATCAATCAACCAAAGCACATTTCTATGTAGTTCGAACCAATATGGTTCGAACTCACTTTCCAAGTAATTCGAACCAATTTGGTTCGAACTCTAACTTCATAATTCGAACCAAATAGGTTCGAATTACACTCCTCAAGTAATTTGAACCAGCTTGGTTCGAATTAGTGAGGACCAGAGCTCTATATATATGGTGTGAACGTGAGTTGCTATCATTAGAGGGGGGTAACATGGCTAGTGAGGAGAGTTTCACAATGTTGGTTCACCACAAAGGATCCATTAAGAGAAAAACCCGTTCCGGTGTGAAGTTCTGATAAGGATCCTCTCTGTATTATCGTCAGGCCTACGACGACGTATGAGGACCTTGTTAGCTCTGTACTGCTGAAACTAGGTCTGGAAGGTGTGAAACGGGTTAAGAAGTTTTTTTATCGATTTCCAATCACGGTGCTCCAGGAAACCGTAAAGTACGATTGTTTCACGATCGGGAGTGATGAGGACTTGCAGGTCATGTTTCATTGTCGCCGGCAGTTTCCAGAGGTGAGGACACCAGAACTGTTGGCAAAGTTGGTTGACGCGGTGTCCAGCTCGGGGGGTTCGAACTGGAATACCACCACTTTAGCCACGGTAGCCGGTTCTAGCTCCAGACCTGCCGTTGCATCTTCCTCCGTCCCTGCGTACGAGCCACCCGTCCAACCTGTCGCCTCTCCTTCGTTCGCTGTTGATCTCAACGGCAGTGTAGGCGACGAGGTCGGAGAAGGGGAATATCTGCGGACCTCTTTACAGTGTGCTACACCGGCTGGGGTTGGAGATGGATTCTTGGATGATCCAAAGGACGATGATGTCGAGCCGGATATGATTGCTGATGACAGTGGCGATGATGTTGGAGCAAGTGAGCCTGCTGGGACGGGCGGCGGTTCTAGCTCTGGCACGCAGCAGTACCCTCCATATTTTTCCTCTTTGGACTTGGATGCCATGAGGCAGGAGGGGGTTCCTGGGCAGCCGGCTGGATTTGGCGCTAGAGATGCTGAAGGGTCTGCAGGTCTGATAGAGTTTTAGGTTGGTCAGCAATTTCGGATAAAGAAGAGGCCATGTTAAGTGTCAAGACTTACAGCATCCGACGAGGGATAAAGTACAAGGTTGTGGAGTCTGACTATCGCCGGTATGTGGGCAAGTGTTCTGAGTTCGGCAATGGGTGCACATGGTTGATTCGGCTTAGTCTCCGACAGCGCAAGAGGATTTGGGAGGTCAAACATTACAACGGACCGCATACTTGTCTCTCCACCTCCATTTCCAGCGACCACAGGAGTTTGGATTACCATGTGATATCGGCATTCATTATGCCAATGGTTAGGGCTGATGCATCCGTCAGCATCAAGGTGCTACTAAATGCCACCGCCGCACACTTTGGGTTTAGGCCGACTTACAGGAGGGTCTGGTTGGCGAAGCAGAAGGCTGTTGCCCTCATCTATGGTGACTGGGATGAGTCGTACAACGAGCTCCCAAGGTGGGTGTTAGGAGTCCAGTTGACGATGCCTGGTACTGTTGCAGTGCTAAGGACGAGCCCTGTTCGTGTCGGTGGACAGTTGGACGAGTCTCGAGCTTATTTTCACAGACTATTCTGGACGTTTCCACCATGTATCGAGGCATTCCATCATTGCAAGCCCCTAGTTAGTATTGACGGCACCCATCTGTATGGCAAGTATGGGGGAACGTTGCTTTTCGTGATTGCACATGACGGGAACTCCAACATACTCCCTGTTGCATTCGCATTAGTCGAGGGTGAGAATGCTGAGTCGTGGTCCTTCTTTCTCTCCCACCTGCGTGAGCATGTGACACAGCAGCCGGGTCTGCTGGTTATCTCGGACAGACATAACGGCATCAAGGCCACGCTTGAGGCTCCTAACGGAGGCTGGTTACCTCTGTCTGCATACCGGGCATTCTGCATTCGACATGTTGCGGCAAATTTCGCCCTCACCTTCAAGGGCAAAGACGCAAGGAGGCTACTTGTGAATGCGGCGTACGCTAAGACTGAGGTCGGGTTCCATTACTGGTTTGATATTCTTAGGTCCGAAGACCCGGCGATGTGTGACTGGGCAAACCGGATTGAGTATTCGTTGTGGACACAACATTGTGATGAAGGATGTAGATTCGGACACATGACGACGAATATATCTGAGTGTGTGAACTCGATCCTCAAGGGTGTCCGAAACCTTCCTATGTGCTCGCTAATGAAGGCAACATACGGAAGGTTGGCCGAATTATTTGTTCGCAAAGGGAGAGAGGCTCAGGCGCAGATGGGAACCTGACAACAATTTAGTCAGCACTTGGTGAAGTGTATAGAGGCCAACTTGAAGACGGCTAGGTGCTTCACGGTTACTGTGTACGACAGGGATAACTCCGAGTTCACCTTCGCAGAGACAACTCCGACTGGTTCTTTCTCACTGGGTAGCTACAAAGTCTCGCTTGCATCTCACACATATGACTGCGGATACTTCCAGGCACTTCATTTCTCGTGTCCCCACGCACTGGCATGTTGTGCCTACTCACGACTTACATGGGAGCCTTATGTCCACCAGGTGTATCGTCTTAGTTCGGTCTTTAGTGTGTATCAGATGGGTTTCACACCTCCCATTCCGGAGGGTTTCTGGCCACCATATGACGGGCCGACTGTCATCCCTGACCCCAATAAGAAGCGTGCGAGAGAGGGTCATCCCAGGTCCACTCGGATACGGACCAATATGGACGAGGCAGATCCGAACCGGCCAAAGAGATGTGGGCTTTGTCGGCAGCCCGGCCACACACGTCGGAGTTGCCCACAGCTCGGAGGAGCAGAGCACACACGGGGACATGATTAGGTGTATTGGTGGCTTTGGTACTTTTGTTATTTCAATTTCGCGTTTAGATTCCACTATTATCGGTTTTCTTACTTGTAGTTGGTGACTGATAGAATTTGTTAACGTTAGTGCGATGTACTTTGAATGGAATTTTAGTTAATGAATATGTTCTGTCTCCGCAGTTTTAAACGAAATGTATGTCTAATGCACACCGGAATAAATAACTGTACGAGTTTTATTAAGACATGATGCGGAAACTATGTTCGTAACTTAAATTTCTGTGTGGAACGAATTCTGAGTAATTCGAACCATGTTAGTTCGAATTACTTGGTGGCTATTTCTTCAGTGTAATTCGAACCTATTTGGTTCGAATTATGAAGTTAGAGTTTGAACCAAATTGGTTCGAATTATGTGGCTATGTGGTATATGTGTAATTCGAACCTATTTGGTTCGAATTACTTGGAAAGTGAGTTCGAACCATATTGGTTCGAACTACATAGAAATGTACTTTGGTTGATTGATGAATCAGATTTTGCTTTGGCTTATTTGTGTCAAATTGTTCTCCCTTTAGCTTGTTTACGTTTTTTACCCTTTATTTTGTTCTGGTTACTAACCTTGTTGTTAGGATTGTGCCATTGATAAAATTTATTTCTTGTTAGTATTTTTTGTTGGAACTGAAAACCGATTATAGGGTTGGGGTTTTGCTCTTTGTTGATTCATGAAAGTTGATCAAGAGTTCTGTTTTTCTGAATATTAAAGGAGCACTAGTTACCAATTTCTCTTATCATTGTTTATGTTCAGTGTTTGTTTTGTTATTTGGATTTGGGGTTCGCACTTTTTTCGTGGAATTCAATTTTGTGGAAAGGAAGTTTCTTTTAAATTTATTTTTTTTGTTAGTGAACTTTTTTTAGGACTATGTCATTGTTAAATTCTGTTTTTTGTGATGTTTTTTAACTGAAATTGAAATTTATTTTTGGGGTTAGGGTTCGTTCTAGTTGATTAAACATTTTCAATAACTCAAAGTTGATTAATTGCACCACCGCGACCTCCATCTTCACCAACCATCATGCCGGTGACCTCAAATATTGCCGTCTCAATCGCTGCAACTACACTCCATAGGAAGGGAATATATATGCAACATTTTAGGATTATGGTTTGTCATTTAGGACAGATTTGACCAAATTTCATAAAAATATTGTGCTAGCTGCCAATTGAGATGTAGAGGGGTGTACTGACATGTAACTTAACGTGCCACGTCAACTTCCCTTAACGCTGTTAACGTAAAAAGTGACGGAATGACTAACGTGACTAAACTGAAATCTTTCGAGAATAAATTAGATTAAAAAATCTTTTGGAGATCAAATTAGAGATCGCGTGATTTTTGAGAGACTAATTTAACCATTTACTCGCCAAAGTAACTTATAACACAACAAAGATACCACCGAAGTATCAATCATACCTAGCGCACATGGACATAACCTTTGATGCTGAAATTTGTTGGTAGATTTAGAATGGCCATCACAATTTCTGGCTACTCTGCGCCTCTTTCAATTGATAAAATGTGAACAATTAGTAGTTAGTACATTGCTTGCATTGTCTTCTTTTCTTTTCATCATAAACACAGCAACACAACAATTTGAATAACATAAAAATGTAAGTACAATTAAATACAAGCCACTGAAATTAAACAAATCAGGCTTAATATAATAAACATAGCACCCGCATACAAATATTATTGTTTCCTTGACAGTGAATCTATGGTCTTGCATAGCTCTTCCAGTTTCTTCATCCTCTGTCTTTCACTCTCAGTTAACAGCTATAAACGAAATTTGCATAACATAAAAAGACGTTAAACAGTTACCAAGAAAGTTAAAAGCATAGCATCAGAACTAATTGTCTCTATAAAATCACAATCTTAACTATATAAAACTATACCTCAACTAGTGTGGTTACAAGATGAGATTTCTCTTTGTTCTTTTCATTGAAAGCTTCCAAGGCCTCTTTATACTCTTTCTCCTATAAGTAAACCAAAGTTAATCATTATTGAGTTCTGCAAATTCATTATTAAATTTTCCTTAAACTGGTAGAGTAGGATGTTATATACTAGGGGTGGACTAGTATTTATTTTGTAGCCTCAAGATCAAGAATTTTACCTTCTTCTGGTAGTTTTGTCCCAATGGCTTCAAATCTCTGATAGCCAGTCAATCTTCTTGCGCACAATTGCAACTTCTTTCCTCAAAGGATCATCTAGCACTTCAAGCTCCTAGTACAAATCATGAAATTTGAAAACACATTGAAGATATGTGAAGTATGATTAAAATTAAACACAAATAATGAAAATATATAGATTCTAATACTACATAGAGAAATATTTTATTGTACTTATTTTGGTCAATATTTACTCTATCAACTAAAAACTTCTACATAACCAAGTTGGGTTGGTATAGCGGTTAGCTCATTAGTCCGCTTAAGCAAGTGTCGGGGTTCAAATCCCGCCTTGTGCATGCAGCAACTCATTGGCCAGCGGCAAACCCTTAAATGGAGCTCAGTACCGCGACGGATTAGTCCTTGGCCTGTCGGGCTGGGGGATACCGTGGGAAACCAAAAAAAAAAAAAACTAAAAACTTCTACATAGTCCATATTGAAGAACTTACTTCCCAAATGTGTGCCAAGCGCCTCGTCTCTTCCTCGGCGCGGCCAAGCTGGAGTTCAACCTTCTCTCTCACCTCAGTCTTCTTCCTCTCAATCTCTTCTTCCTTGGATTGAAATGTGGAAATGGGCAGCTTTGAAATCTGCTCATCCTCACACTCTTCTGTGGATAGCCTTCCACTGCTTCCAATGCTCCCAAGGTTCTTCATCTTTTGCATTTCTTCTTTGTTGCAGCAAACAAGCACCACATATGCTCCCACATCAACTCACTCCAACAACTCCAATGTGTTTATCTATCAAACGAAGACGCTTGTTTTGCTTTTGCTTCAATTTTCTTTCTGTCCCTCTCAACAAACTATATCCTTCTCTTGACTTCTAAAAGCAGCAAAAGGACAGCACTAGCCTTTCTTCGAATCTGTTGTTTCTGTAACAGACAACATATTAGATTCATAAGAAGAATATTATTTCCTTACTATATAGCTTTTTTTTTTTGGTTTCTCACTGTTATCCCCCAACTCGGTAGGACAATGACTAATCTGTCGCGGTACTGAGTTCTATTTAAGAGTTTGTCGCTAGTCAATGGATTGCTACATGCACAAGGAGGATTCAAATCTCCAACACTTGTTTAAGCAAACTAGTAAGCTAACCGCTAGATCAACCTAACTTAGTAATTGTTTTAAGACACAAAATAGAAAGAGTTGAGATGAAAAAAATTGTCTCCGCTATTTCCACATTTTAAATGGATAAAAAGTATATATAAGAAAAAAAAATCTGTTTTCTATCTCCTACTCCAAGAAATATCTGCTGAATTTTTTAGATACAAGGACCATGACTGTGAATTGCTAAAATATTGGTCAATTTTGTCATTGACTAAGATACGGTAGTGCGATTTGTCAAATTAAATTTACGGTGAACTTTTTTTTTGTGTAATGTAAAAGTCTGCAAATACAAAATGTTAGGGCTTGAAAAAAATTAAATAAATATAAATAGTCATATATTTTAAAAATAAAAAAAAATAGAGAAGAAAATCATTGAGTGACTTTTTCCAAATATTTGCATAATTTAAAATTATAAAAAATGAAAATAGGAAGACTGATTTTCAACGGGTAAAATGCGCTCATATAAAGGGATATCACCATTATTGTTCCATGTATCCGCTATCATTATCACTATCATATTAAAAATAAAATAAAAAGCCATATATTTGATGATGTTTATATTTCTATGGCAAGATATTCTCTAACACACATAGAGCCACCAATCATTGCCAGCCAAAATTTTAGCAGTGAATCTGGATTTAGTTTTGATATTACAGCCACAATGAGCATACACTTGATGGTGGATTATGATGAGGATTGTATTGTATGTGTATATTTTACAATCTTTTGCTTTTTCCAAAAGGCACTTGCAATCTTATGTTCAAAGCCTGAGAATGGGGCAATGGAGACTGAAGAAGGAAGTAATCTCAATCTGCATGTTCTGGTACCAACTTATGCATTCCTTCAAGCAAAAGATATATCTATATATGTATTTATGGAAGTTGGTACATTTTATTTGTGGTTAATAATTTATAATCTTAGTTTAATTAATTAACTGTGTGTGTCAAGCTCTAAATTGAACTCTTATAGAAAAGGGAAAATGTTTCATTTCTATAAATTGGGAAGAGCAATAATGTCTTCATATACAAGTGAGATAATCTATCTACCTATTTTTATTGGACGTTGTTAGGTAGACAATAGTTTTTGTGAATAATGTGAATAATGAGTTTTAAAATTAGTCCAATAAAGTAAAAAAATACTACACTCCCAAATTACCTATCTAAATCTTAATATTAGGATAACCATCCGCACACCTAATAAATTGAACATCCAATATATTTATTGTTCACATTGTTTAATATTTTCATGGTCTACTTATACTTTTCTATTCTTATTATATAAAAGTTAATATCAATTTTTATACATTAAATCTAAGCCATGTTTCTTCTTCTAATAAATGCTACATCATCAATTTTAATTACTTGACAAACCTTAAAAATTAACCAATTAACTTTTAATAAAATATTAAAAAATTAAATATCAAAACCATAACTCTCATGCATAATTATTAATTTATTATTCAATAAAAATATAAAACATTAATTAAATATAATAAATATCTACATTAAAATATTATATAATAATATTATCATAATAAATTTTAAATTATAAAATATTAAAATTTCATCCTATTTGACCTACTTATATATCACACATAAAACTTTTACTACTATTAATTTATTTCACAATTCGTAATTTATATATAAAAATATTTATACCAACAAATGAAGAGGAGCTTATCTACTTAGATATGATTCTATTAGATAATTAGGTATAAATAAAAATATTTATATATTTTTAAAACAAATTTACGAAAAAACATTCTTATTACTTTTACTATTTATAATTTTTTAAGTTTTTTGTAATACTTTATATATAATCATATTTTAAATTCTTCTAATTATACTTATTTTAATATGCTATTTAAATTAAAGAATTAATTTTGATCATTTTTTAATACTATTTTGAATTTGTATCACTCGAGATATTATCTGATAGAGTAGGTTTAAAAAAAATATTTACAGATATTTTGTTTTATGCTATTTAAATTATTCTTATTAAAAATAACTTATTCAATACATATATATATATATATATATATGACAATAAATATTCTGAAAACTTTTATTCTTACTATTATAGATGCCATTGAAAACCTGTATGCAATAGGAGAAGAAAAACAAGTAAATGTAAAAAAAAAATCTACAAAAACATAAAAAAATAAAGTTTTTGTGCTACAACATAAAAATGATTATAGATTTAAATTATAAAAAATTCTATCAAATTCCATCAAATTATACTTATCATGAAATTTTTTATCAAATTATAAATTACTAACTCAATAATATTATATATTCAAAATTAAATTAAAAGTTCCAAATCAAAGTACTACAATAACTTTTGTGCTATTTGATAAAAAAAAGTAAAAAAATTATTGGGCACAACTGCCTTTAATCTAATTACATTCCAAGTCACCAGTGATACTAAAGCACCATTTCAATTGAAGAATTTATACAACCTCACACTTATATTAGAAATCAAAGTAAATGATTTTAACTTTAAAAAATGCTCTCAACTGTTACCAAGATATTTGTCCCAACAAAAAATACTGAAACGCAACCCCCTATTACAATAAGTCTAATAAGTAATACTACAAAATTTTATTATTTAAAACATCATTTATATTACTTATTTATATTCTTCATTAATTATAGGAATTAACTTCACCAACACTAATATTATCAGATCTAGATGACATACTAATAAGAGATTAAGGAAAATGAAAAATAAACGAATCAAAACACATCTTTAGATAAAGAACATACATACAAAAATGGAACAAAAAAGACAATAAAAAATATATAGAAGTTAAAGAACATATGAAAAAAAAAAGTCAAACAACAACTGAAAAAAAAAAGGAGGACAAACACTTCATAAAAAGACTAAATCCGTCAATTAAAATAAATACAAAAATAAAAACAACAAATGAGATGCAGCTTTGTACAACTTCAATATAAAAAAAATTTATATTATAAATATTTTAAATAAAAATATATTAAATTTAATATTAATTTATATATATTAATTATTTTTGAACAATATATATTTATTAAAACTATCATTAATTTACCAATCTGTGTATCACGCAGGTCTCAATCTAATTATAAATAAAAGAATTTAACTAATATGTGTCTTAAACACATGATAAATTTATTATTAATAAAAAATTTTAAATTTTTATTTAATAAATATAAAATAAATACATGAAAAACTTAAATTTTTTATATTTTTAATAAAATTTTCTTAATTATAATCTAATATATGTTTTTAGGATATAAGATAGATAAATTTTAATAAAGTATAAAAAATAAAAAAAATGCTGAGCATCTAAGGAGAAGTAGAGTTCCAAAATATATTATTTTCAATTCCTTTCAACAAATACTAATGCGCTCCACATCAGATAAAAATATAATATTTTCAAAATTAATTTACTATTAAAATTAAAATAAAATAAAATAAAATATTATTAATTATAAATTATAAATTTAAATTATTGATATAAAATATAATAAATATAGTTAAAATTAATATGTTTTACTTAATAATAATATTTATGATAAGTTTTTTTTCATCTTTTTAAAATTTAAATTTAATTTTAATATGCTAACAATATAAAATATTTATAATTATATTTATTTTTTAGATGATTACATAGTTAATTTTACTGATATAATAATATGTGTTTCGATAAATATGTAAAATTATTTTACACTAATAATGTATTAAATTTGTTGTGATAAATATGAGAGTTGAGTTGGATGCCCATTATATCTGAGCGGCTCTGTTTCTCAATAATAAATGACATTAAGCAATAACAATCTTTTTTCTCTCTCTTTCATATTACTAATTTATTCTCTCTCTTTTTATATATCTTACTATAATATTAGTAAATATACTAATTATATCATTATATTGTGATATAATTGTGGTGAATATTACTATTAGAGTTATATAATTATACTTTATTTTATATTTATTACTTTTATTTATTTATTTATTATTTATTTACAACACATTATCAGCACAAGACTCTGATTAAATTTTTAGGAAGACTCAGGTAACAAATTTTCATTATGTCGAAACTCTCTCATCTTGAGTTCAATGCTCTTGATATATCTGGAAACAATTATTTATCATGGATATTAGATGCTGAAATCCATCTTGATTCAATGGATCTTGGAGATACCATTAAGACTGAAAATAATGCATCCCAGAAGGATAAAGCCAAAGCCATGATTTTTCTTCGTCGTCATCTTGACGAAGGATGCAAATGAATATCTCACATAAAAGATCCTGCAGATCTTTGAAAAGACCTTGAAGAAAGGTATAATCATCAAAAGACGGTGATACTTCTCAAACCGATATGATGGACGCACTTGCGTCTACAGGATTTTAAATCCATAAACGAATATATTCGTAATGTTTCGAATCACCTCACGAATGAAATTATGTGGAAAAAGATATCTGATAATGATATGTTAGAGAAACTTTCTCGACCTCCATGCTCGAATGTGCTCCTGCAGGAGCAGTATCGAGAAAAATGATTTAAAAATATTCTGAGTTAATTTCTTGCATTCTTGTTGCTGAACGCAACAATGAGTTGCTCTTAAGAATCACGAAACGCGCCCAGCTGGCGCCGCCATTTCCTGAAGTAAATGCGGCAAATCATTACCCCAGAAGAGATAAATGACAAGGTTATTATGGAAGAAAAATGAATTATGCTCAAAAGAGAGGATCTCACCAGAAGTGGGATAAGAAAGAAATATTGGGTAAAAATAATCAACATATGATAAGTGTTTCCGTTGTGGTGGAAAGGGCCATTGATCGCGTACCTGTCGTACACCAAGGCACCTAGTCGATATTTATCAAGCATTTTTAAAAAGGACGACAAAGGAAAGGAAATGAATTTTTTTTTTCAAATGATGATGAAATTCCACCACTTATTATGATTATCTGATTTCTTTGAGGATTCTGAAGGAAATATTGGTCATTTGATCAATGATGAAATAGTTTAATATGTGGGATTATTAAGTATCCATGTAAATAAATAATGTAAAGAATTTATTGTTAAGTTTTATTTTCTATATATTTAAGTTTCAAATATGATGTATATAAATAATGAAATATTAATGTTTATGAATTTTGAAATCATTAAATGTGTCAAGTTTTAAAATAAAATTTTAGTATATGACATTATTTTTATGTACAGTGTTTCTTAAAAAAATAATTCCGATCAAGTATTCAATTTAACTGTGCATACTACTCATTTTATTATTATTTGTCTTTGAAGAGAATGACAAGGACATATAGTGAAGATGTTTGCCTTGTGGATAGTGCAAGTTCGCACACCATTCTCAAAGTAATATATTTTATCATCTTGTGCCAAAAGAAGAATATGTTAATACTATCATTAGCTCAGGCAATGTGATTGAAGGCTCTGAAAGAGCTATAATTTTGTTTCTTGAAGAACGAAATTCATAATAATAATGCACTATTGTCTATCAGTCTTAAGAAACTTGTTAGTTTTAAATATTCGCCGAAATGGATATCATATTGAGACTAGAATGAGGAAAATCAGAGTCTTATGTATCACAACTCATAATTTAAATAAAAATGTTATATTAGAAAAGTTACCCTCACTTTCATCTGAGTTATATTATACCAAAATTAGTGCAATTGAATCACATGCCATTGTAAACCAGAAGTTTACTAGCCCAAATGAATTCATAACTTGGCATGATCGATTGGGTCATCCGGGAACAACCATGATGCGGAGAATTATTGAAAACTCCCATGGACATTCACTAAAGAACTAGAAGATTCTTAAATCTAGTGAATTTTGTTGTGCTGCATGTTCTCAAAGAAAGTTAATTTTAAGGCCATCACTAGTAAAGATTGGATTTGAGTCCCCTAAATTTCTAGAAGGATCAAAGTGATATATGTGGACCTATTCATCCACCATGTGGAGCTTTTAGATATTTTATGGTCCTGATAGACGCATCTTCGAGATGGTCACATGTGTGCTTATTATCTTCTCACAACCTGGTGTTTGCGAGATTACTGGCTCAATTATTAATTAAAAGCACAATTTCCAGAAAATTCAATCAAAGCAATTTGTCTTGATAATGCTGGTGAATTTACTTTCCAAGCCTTTAATGCTTATTGTATGGCTAATGGAATAAATGTTGAACATCAGTAGTTCATGTTCACACACAAATGGGTTGGCAGAATCACTTATTAAACGCTCCAATTAATTGCTAGACCCTTACTTATGAGAACAAATCTCCCAACCTCGGTTTGGGGCATGCTATTTTACATGCCGTAGCACTTATTCGTTTGAGGCCAACGAGTTACCATCAGTTCTCTCCTATGCAATTAGCTTTTGGTCAGCAGCCAAATATTTTCCATTTAAGAATATTCAGATGTGCGATATATGTTCCCATTGCACCACCTAATTGCACCAAATGGGACCCCAAAGAAAATTGGGAATATATGTTGGATATGATTCTCCCTCTATAGGGAGGTATCTTGAGATACAAACTGGAGATGTATTTAAAGCCCAGTTTGCGGATTGTCATTTTGATGAATCGAAATTTCCAACATCAGGGGGAGAGAATAAGCTTCCTGAAAAGGAACTTAATTGGAATGCATTATCGTTGATGCATTTAGATCCTCGATCAGGCATGTGAACTACAAGTTCAAAGATTTACATTTGCAAGAATAGCAATGAATTGCCTGATGCATTTTCTAATACAAAGAGGATAACCAATCTTATATACCAGCGAAAAATGCTCCAATTCGAATTGATGTCCCAGTTGGACAAATTGCCACCGAAGCAAAACATACCAGAAGTATGCAGGCTGTTGCTTCCAAAGACAAAAATTATCGAAAGCAAAAAGAGTAAATACTATCCTGTCAAAAAAGACATAGTAAGACACTGCAGTTGTCAAAATTCTGATATAGTTTAATGCCAGAAGACGTTCAATACCTGAAATTGTGAAAATGCGGAGATCTCGATAAATTATGTCTTTACAGGAGAGAAAGGGACAAAATAAGAAATTGTTTGATGAAATATTTGCATATAATGTGGCATTAAATATCATGCATGAAAGTAAGAATCTCGAGCCACGATCAGTCGAAGAATATCAACAAGAAATGATTGACCAAAATGGGAAAGAAGCCATGAAGGCTAATTAGACTCACTTGCAAAACGTGAAGTCTTTGAACATGTAGTCCGTACACCTGAAGATGTAAAATCTGTTGGATACCGACGGGTATTGTGAGAAAACGAAATGAAAAAATGAAGGTTGCGCTACAAAGCCCGACTTATGGCACAAGGTTTTCACAAAGGCTCGGTGTAGATTATGAAGAAACATATTCACTTGTAGTGGATGCGAAACATTACGTATTTGGTCAGTTTATTTGCATATCATAACTGCATATGCATTTAATGGATGTGGTAAACAGCCTACTTATATAGCTCATGATATTTATATGAAAGTCTCTGAAGAACTAAAGATATCTAACCATCCAATGAATATTTACAGGGTTATACACAGCAAATTGCAAAGATCTTTATACGGTCTAAAAAATTGGACGAATTGTATATCATTTTATTGAGTTTGGCCAAAAATAGAATAAGAATGATGTATCTGTCATTTTTTCATAAAGAAATCTGCATCTGGATATTATAATTGTTGTGTCGTTGTGATTTAATATCATGAGATCCTAAAATTCAACAATATAAAAACTTTAAAAGAAGATTGAGATGAAAGATCTGGAAAGACTAATTTTGTCTCGATTACAGATCGAGCATAAAAAAAGGATCTTTATTCACAACAACATACCAGAGAAATCTGAAGAGATTTTATAGAAATCACATCCATTAGTACCTCAATGATCGTAATCTTGGATGTGGAAAGGACATTCTAAGGAGAAATGAGATATTCTTGGTCCTGAAGTACATATCTAGTGCATAGAGCAAATGTATCTTGCTAATAAACTGATATAATTCGCGGAATTTACTAGCAAAATAGTTCCTCTCCAACCAGAAGAATGGATGGAATTAAGCAAATCTTTCGATATTTTCGGAACGGTTATTGAGTTTTATCTAGGTCCAAGTCACTATTAGTTGCTAGCAGAGCATGATATTTCTGATCAATAAAGGAGATCTCAAACAGATACCCTTCATATATGTGGTAAGCTACTATCATGGAGGTCACGAACAGTACGATGCAGCAACATCTTTAATCAGCTGATACTAGCGATACATGAAGTGCGCGAGTGTTTTTGCTCAGGATCTATCCAATGGTATTCTGTCATTATAGGATGATTGATCATAAGATAGCTCCACTGTTCTGTTGAGAAAACATCATGATTCCAATTCTAAGGTGGATACACAAAGGTGATAGAACAAGCATATTCTCCCAAATTCTTCTTCACTCATGATCTTCAAAATCAAGGGACAATTGATGTCCAACAGATCTGCTCAAATGATAATCTGGCAGATTTATTTACAAAGTCACTCCCAAAATCCTCCTTTGAAAGATTGCTATATGAGATTGGGATGCACCGATTTTGAGACATTAAATGATGTCGACAAGAGGGGGAGACCGTACTCTTTTTCCCTTGGTCAGATTTTTTTTATTGGATTTTTCTTGATAATGTTTTTAATAAGGCAGTCCCCATCACAAAGGATATTGTACTCTTTTTCCTTCACTAAAATTTTTTCCCATTGGGTTTTCTTTAGTAAGGTTTTAACGA